>NC_051213.1:49222168-49234668 GCF_015220715.1 Pygocentrus nattereri | reverse complement strand
TTGTATTCCCCAAATTTGAAACATGCACATAGCTGAGGCTGCCTGGAAGTCAGTCCTGATTAACTTTCTCTCTGATATCTGATGCCTAAAGACACTTCCATTGGTGGGGCAATGGCACAGACGCGATGGGGGAAAAGACTGCAGGTCCGGCCAATGAACTGACCTAGATTTGCAATGGGGCTTAACCAATGATCAGGCTGACCAGTGGGGGGGGTGCAGGTCCAGGAAATGCCACTGGGATTAGAAAGCGCAGGTGATTGACAGCAGATGTGTTTAATGAGGAGCAGGATCATTAGAGGGCGCCGAATAGCAACAGCCATCAGAGAAACAATGGTAACATTAAGTTAACTCTGAGGGTCTTTCAGTGGGCCGCACTTCAGTTCATTAATGTGCTTACAACTACAAAACTTGCACATCTGTTTCATAGTGGATTCTGAATAATTCATAGTGGTTCCTTAATAATTCATAATAGATTCTGAATAATTCATAGTGGTTCCTTAATAATTCATAATAGATACTGAAAAATTCATAGTGGTTACTTAAAGCTTCATAGTGGTTACTGAATAATTGATAGTGGTTACTTAATAATGCATAAAACGTTGAATAGTGGTTATTAAATAATTAATAGTAGCTACTGAATAATTTAATTTTACTTCATAATTTATGATAGATATGTAATAAATCAAGAGTAACAATCAATAATTCATATTAGATACAGAATGCTTCAACAATTCAAAGTAGTTAGTGAATAATGAATAGTAGTTATTAAGTTAAGATTAAGTGATACTTTTATTAATCCCACAACCGGGGAAATTCCACCTCCGCATTAACCCATCCGTGAAGTGGAACACCACAAACACACACACTAGGGGACAGTGAGCACACTTGCCCGGAGCGGTGGGCAGCCCTATCCTCGGCACCCGGGGAGCAGTTGGGGGTTAGGTGTCTTGCTCAAGGACACCTCAGTCATGTGCTGTCGGCTCTGGGGACCGAACCGGCGACCTTCCGGTCACAGGGCCAGTTCCCTAACCTCCAGCCCACAACTGCCCAAATAAATGAATCATTTATAGTAGCTACTAAATCCTTCAATAATTCATAGCAGTTGCTCAAGAATTCCGTTTTGAAGGAATATCTGATAGAAATGACTAAATAACTCAAAGCGGAGTTATTTCTGAATTAATATCTGGATATTATTGTCACGTGACTGATATGATCAGTGATAGCAAACCTTTAAGTGGAGGCCCAGTGAATCTAGCAGAGCCCCTGCTTACACCCAGACAGGCCTAATTAAAATAATTTAGTGTGTGGTGGACGTCGGCCGGTCAGGAATGTGAAGGTTTTGGTCTGAAGCCTGCAGCTGTACTTGGTTACAGTGTGACCCTAATAAAAAAAGTACCCCCTCTACCTCCTGCCCCTATAAAAAAACACATAACTGCCCCTCCTGCCTACTTCATTACCCCCTGGGGCAGTAAAAGGCAGCTGTTTCTCTGCCCTCAACACAACCCACAACACACACACATACCACAGCAAACACATTCAATCTTCACAGCCTTCACGCACCATCACACCTATACCTTCAGCACCCTCACACACACACACACACACACCACCGGCTACAGCAGCAAACAGCAGCCAGCGGTAAACCCAGCGCATTACTGACCACACCAGCATCTGTAATGGACTAATGAGGAACTTGGCTTTTTGAGCAGTGCCACTTCATTAGTGTGCACAATTACAGCTGTGGTGTGAGAGGGAGCAAGAAAACAATCCACCACCATGTGGACAAAACTTCACGATGGCTTTATTTCACCCACAGCATGGCCATGTCCGATTCCACTTACTAGCTACTGCAGGTCTGAGTGACCATACATCCTCTTTTCCCCATCCCCTTTCCATGCCCTGACTCCGAAATGCACACTATGTGGACACCTACACATCACACCCACAGGAGCTTTCCTGGTAAGACGACATTATCAGTAACGTTACACTATAATAACTTTCAACTGCTTTATAGTTTCTATTTTAATAAAAAAGTCATCTGCGCGCCTCAATTGTTTCTAAGAGGAGTGTTAAGTAGAACGGTTGGCTCGACTAAGGTGTGGCTAGGCCATTGTTGTGGTGTTCCAGGTGGTTGCTAAGATGTTGCTAGGCCATTACTGTGGTTACTAAGGTGTTGCTAGGCTTCTACTTTGGAATCTCATGTGATTACTAAGGAGTTGCCAGGCTATCGCTATGGTGTCCCAGGTGGTTGCTAAGGCGTTGCTAGGCTTTTGCTATGGAACCTCATGTGATTGCTAATGAGTTGCCAGGCTATTGCTATAGTGTCCCAGGTGGTTGCTAAGGTGTTTCTAGGCTTTAATTATGGTGTCTCAGGTGGTCGCTAAGGTGTTGCTAGGCTTTTACTATGAAATCTCATGTGATTGCTAAGGAGTTGCCAGGCTATCACTATGGTGTCCCAGGTGGTGGCTAAGGTGTTGCTAGGCTTTTGCTATGGAACCTCATGTGATTGCTAGGAGTTGCCAGGCTATTGCTATGGTGTCTCAGGTGGCTGCTAAGGTGTTGCTAGGCTTTTACTATGGAACCTCATGTGATTGCTAAGGAGTTGCCAGGCTATCGCTATGGTGTCCCATGTGGTTGCTAAGATTTTGCTAGGCTTTTGCTATGGTGTCTCAGGTGGCTGCTAAGGTGTTGCTAGGCTTTTACTATGGAACCTCATGTGATTGCTAAGGAGTTGCCAGGCTATTGCTATGGTGTCCCACGTGATTGCTAAGGTGTTGCTAAGCTATTGCCATGGTGTTCCAGGTGGTTGCTAACATGTGTGTATGTAAGTTATTGTAAGTTCATTTTCATTATAAGGTCAGTTGCAAACAGTAGAACGTTTGTGTTTGTTCCGCCTTTGTGTACTCTTGTGCCCTTTGAGACATCCTTTGTTTGAACATATTGACATATTGACTTAATATCTCACAATAATATCTATTTATAAATAATGATATATCAAAAATTAAAATAAAAAAATTTGGAAAGTCCACCATAGTTCCCTACGGATCAACTACAGATGTTCAAATTGTTAACAAGCTACCTGTTGAAACTTCTTAGGTTTAGGTCAGGGCTAGGATTAGAGCAGGTGTAAGGTTAAAGAGAATTATGGGCAATTTAGTAGATATTTAGTTGAATGTAACTTGAAAGTTGAAGCACTTGAAAGTATCTACAAACCATCTAACGTGGACTATCCAAACAAAGGGTTACCCCTAAATTGACTAATGTCTCCTCAAATAATGACTGTTGTTGAGATTTCGAGATGCTATTCAAGATATAAAAGGCATTACTACAAGCTACCAAGCTCGTAAACACTGAAGGACGTTGATATTTTTGAGAAAATCTCAACTTAGTAAGTTACTTCAACATAGAACTTTTCAAGCTTTACTTGAAAAGTTTGAGAAACTAGCACAGGAATGAGCTTTTATGAATTTGTGACGAACGTTTGTCCGTCTTTGGAGATAACAGTGGGCATACAGTGTCAGAAACCACACAGCCAAGCCTGTTAAAGATACTGAAGAACTCCACACACTTGGAGGCGACTCTGATGTGCTAACTGGTGGGGTGTAAACTTCCATTACTGTTAGCCACATTAGCCTCGTAGCTCCAGAGCTAAGAGTAGAGAAGCAAATTTCAGACACCAAACATGTCTTGTCTTGGTCGGGTTAAGGGAGGGCTGCGCTGAACTGTTTCTTTCAAAGGGGCAATCCAAGCCAAACAGCCAGTCCAAAGGCAAAGGACTGTGGGTAACACCGTCTCCCACTGTTTGCCTTGCTGGAGAATCCCACGCTGGCGGTTTGTCACCTGGGCCCCGCCCTGAGCCTAGAGCCAGTCAAACATAAAAATTGGCACACTTTGCTAAACAGCATTCACACCCGCACCACACACGCTATGCACACAGGCCACGACACACACTTCAGTATTCGCTTCCAGCGGGAAAGCAGGCTGATAAATTTCTCGCGGTGGTGCCGAATCACAAGCTGGCAGGATAGACCCGCAGGTTCCTGGTTGTCCAAAAAACAAGCGTCTGTCCCACACCGAGGTGCGGAGAGCGGAAGCTGCGAATGAAACCCTCGGTAAAGTCTCTACAGAGTCAGAGTTGGATGTGGGTGAAAACCCCATACAACCTAATTCCTTACTATGGTAGGCATTCCAGTCCTGCTGACAAAGGCAACAGAAGCATTTCCCACTTAAAAATATGGTTATTTATGAATAACCGGCTCTAAATGTAGGTATTGTGATATAAACTGTCATTAGGCTGAATGGGATTTTTACCAAAGCTGCCAAAAAACACAGACAGTATATGTGGGTGGAACATGGATCAGTTGCTCTGTAGAAACTAAAGGTTCTTTGGTTATTAGGCCTCCTTCTGCCTCAGAACAGACCTGCTTGTTATGTAGAGGCTGACTGCAGATCAGCTGCCTTAGTGAGCGAAATAAAAACAGAAACGAATGGTCAGGGCATTCGATGGTAGAGAAGAAGGATGAGCTCAGCAGACATTAATAAATGACGGCAGAGTGGTCCTCAGTGACTCATGGTGGCTTTATAAGCTCAGATATCCCAGTAATCCCCAACACATACCCCAGGGTTGGACAAATAAGGTCAATGTTCATGCAGCCTTTGCTTTCAAAGTGTTTTCAAGTGTCATGGACCACAGAATAACTTCTGATAGATTTTGTTGAATTCAAATCAGCAGAGAAATACAAAAGCAGGCCTCAGTAAAATTCGTTGTGCTGATTGTAACTCATGTAGAAGCAGTAGGCCTGTAAGTAATGTTAAATGGACACTCAGGCCAAAATGAACATTTTAGCCATTGCCACATCTTTGAACACGCCTAAAAGTGGTGCTGCAGTAAGATTTTCCAGTTTAAAGTCCAGGAAAACTCTGTTCTGGCGATGTATCCTGAAGGTGGGTACTGCTAGGAAGCTGAATATATTATATAACTCTGGGAACTGTCTTCAAGTCATCAGTACAGCAGAGAGAATGTTACAGTGTTTTTAGTCTTAATAATCTGATAACTGCAGAAAATCAGATTGTGTCAGTAACTGGTTCAGTGTGTTTACACTTAATAATCTGATAACTGCAGAAAATCAGATTGTGTCAGTAACAGGTTCAGTGTGTTTACACTCAATAATCTGATAACTGCAGGAAATCAGACTGTGTCAGTAACTGGTTCAGAGTGTTTATTCTTAATAATCTGATAACTACAGAAAATCAGATTGTGTCAGTAACTGGTTCAGTGTGTTTACACTCAATAATCTGATAACTGCAGGAAATCAGACTGTGTCAGTAACTGGTTTAGTGTGTTTATTCTTAATAATCTGATAACTACAGAAAATCAGATTGTGTCAGTAACTGGTTCAGTGTGTTTACACTTAATAATCTGATAACTGCAGGAAATCAGATTGTGTCAGAAACTGGTTCAGCGTGTTTACACTGAATAATCTGATAACTGCAGAAAATCAGATTGTGTCAGTAACTGGTTCAGCGTGTTTACACTGAATAATCTGATAACTGCAGAAAATCAGATTGTGTCAGTAACCGGTTCAGTGTGTTTACACTCAATAATCTGATAACTGCAGGAAATCAGATTGTGTCAGAAACTGGTTCAGCGTGTTTACACTGAATAATCTGATAACTGCAGAAAATCAGACGCTGTCAGTAACTGGTTCAGTGTGATTACACTGAATAATCTGATAACTGCAGAAAATCAGACGCTGTCAGTAACTGGTTCAGCGTGTTTACACTCAATAATCTGATAACTGCAGGAAATCAGATTGTGTCAGAAACTGGTTCAGCGTGTTTACACTGAATAATCTGATAACTGCAGAAAATCAGATTGTGTCAGTAACTGGTTCAGTGTGTTTACACTTAATAATCTGATAACTGCAGAAAATCAGATTGTGTCAGTAACTGGTTCTGTGTGTTTACACTTAATAATCTGATAACTGCAGAAAATCAGATTGTGGCAGTAACTGGTTCAGCGTTTTTACGCTTAATAATCTGATAACTGCAGAAAATCAGATTTTTTCAGTAACTGGTTCAGTGTGTTCACATTTAATAATCTGATAACTGCAGAAAATCAGATTGTGTCAGTAAGTGGTTCAGTGTGTTTACACTTAATAATCTGATAACTGCAGGAAATCAGATTGTGTCAGTAACTGGTTCAGCGTGTTTACACTGAATAATCTGATAACTGCAGAAAATCAGATTGTGTCAGTAACTGGTTCAGTGTGTTTACACTGAATAATCTGATAACTGCAGGAAATCAGATTGTGTCAGTAACTGGTTCAGTGTTTTTACACTGAATAATCTGATAACTGCAGAAAATCAGATTGTGTCAGTAACTGGTTCAGTGTGTTTACACTTAATAATCTGATAACTGCAGAAAATCAGATTGTGTCAGTAACTGGTTCAGTGTGTTTACACTCAATAATCTGATAACTGCAGGAAATTAGATTGTGTCAGTAACTGGTTCCGTGTGTTTACACTGAATAATCTGATAACTGCAGAAAATCAGATTGTGTCAGTAACTGGTTCAGTGTGTTTACACTTAATAATCTGATAACTGCAGTAAATCAGACTGTGTCAGTAACTGGTTCAGTGTGTTTACACTTAATAATCTGATAACTGCAGAAAATCAGATTGTGTCAGTAACTGGTTCAGTGTGTTTACACTTAATAATCTGATAACTGCAGAAAATCAGATTGTGTCAGTAACTGGTTCAGTGTGTTTACACTTAATAATCTAATAACTGCAGAAAATCAGATTGTGTCAGTAACTGGTTCAGTGTGTTTACACTTAATAATCTGATAACTGCAGAAAATCAGACTGTGTCAGTAACTGGTTCAGTGTGTTTACACTTAATAATCTATATAACTGCAAAAAATCAGATTGTGTCAGTAACTGGTTCAGCGTGTTTACACTTAATAATCTGATAAATGCAGAAAATCAGATTGTGTCAGTAACTGGTTCAGTGTGTTTACACTGAATAATCTGATAACTGCAGAAAATCAGACTGTGTCAGTAACTGGTTTAGTGTGTTTATTCTTAATAATCTGATAACTGCAGAAAACCAGATTGTGTCAGTAACTGGTTCAGTGTGTTTACACTTAATAATCTGATAACCGCAGAAAATCAGACTGTGTCAGTAACTGGTTCAGCGTGTTTACACTCAATAATCTGATAACTGCAGGAAATCAGATTGTGTCAGAAACTGGTTCAGCGTGTTTACACTTAATAATCTGATAACTGCAGAAAATCAGATTGTGTCAGTAACTGGTTCAGTGTGTTTACACTCAATAATCTGATAACTGCAGGAAATTAGATTGTGTCAGTAACTGGTTCCGTGTGTTTACACTGAATAATCTGATAACTGCAGAAAATCAGATTGTGTCAGTAACTGGTTCAGTGTGTTTACACTTAATAATCTGATAACTGCAGTAAATCAGACTGTGTC
Source organism: Pygocentrus nattereri (assembly GCF_015220715.1). NCBI lineage: Eukaryota > Metazoa > Chordata > Actinopteri > Characiformes > Serrasalmidae > Pygocentrus > Pygocentrus nattereri. The sequence continues at coordinate 49,227,173 of NC_051213.1, read as the reverse complement.
AGTAACTGGTTCAGTGTGTTTACACTTAATAATCTGATAACTGCAGAAAATCAGATTGTGTCAGTAACTGGTTCAGTGTGTTTACACTTAATAATCTGATAACTGCAGAAAATCAGATTGTGTCAGTAACTGGTTCAGTGTGTTTACACTTAATAATCTAATAACTGCAGAAAATCAGATTGTGTCAGTAACTGGTTCAGTGTGTTTACACTGAATAATCTGATAACTGCAGAAAATCAGACTGTGTCAGTAACTGGTTCAGTGTGTTTACACTTAATAATCTATATAACTGCAAAAAATCAGATTGTATCAGTAACTGGTTCAGCGTGTTTACACTTAATAATCTGATAAATGCAGAAAATCAGATTGTGTCAGTAACTGGTTCAGTGTGTTTACACTGAATAATCTGATAACTGCAGAAAATCAGACTGTGTCAGTAACTGGTTTAGTGTGTTTATTCTTAATAATCTGATAACTGCAGAAAACCAGATTGTGTCAGTAACTGGTTCAGTGTGTTTACACTTAATAATCTGATAACCGCAGAAAATCAGACTGTGTCAGTAACTGGTTCAGCGTGTTTACTCTTAATAATCTGATAACAGCAGAAAATCAGACTGTGTCAGTAACTGGTTCAGTGTGTTTACACTTAATAATCTGATAAATGCAGAAAATCAGATTGTGTCAGTAACTGGTTCAGTGTGTTTACACTTAATAATCTGATAACTACAGAAAATCAGACTGTGTCAGTAACTGGTTCAGTGTGTTTACACTTAATAATCTGATAACTGCAGAAAATCAGATTGTGTCAGTAACTGGTTCAGCGTGTTTACACTTAATAATCTGATAACTGCAGAAAATCAGACGCTGTCAGTAACTGGTTCAGTGTGTTTTCATGCTCTTGGGTAATCAGATAATGGGGAAACTCCAGGTCTATGTGAGTCACGTAGTACTTGGATTTCTGCTTTGCAGCCAATGAAATCACAGAATAAGATGTGATGTAAATGTCCTTTAAACCCATGGCTTTTTTAAAAAAACATCGAGTCACTTTAGCGAAAATTTTGAACATACATCTAGAAGATGAAGAATATTTCAATCCTTTATTTTCGTCAAGTATGACGTTGTTTCCAGGATGGTGCTGTGTTTTCTCACATGCCCAGACCGAGAGAAACGAAAGAAATCAGAGTAAGAGTTCACATTACTGAGCTCAAACCCAGCATCTTTATCAGATTTCTTACTCAGATTTTCTTGACCCTAATTTGATCTAAGAAATCAAGATATGCTGTTTACATTATGGCTTAAATAATCAGATAACTGCAGAAATCCTGTGATCGGATTATGAAGTGCATGTAAACACACTGACTGACACTGCACGACATTATAAAATCTGGGACGACATGTGATGTGAGCGTGAACCTCTCTTGAACAGGACGGGTCACATTACTGTGCTGAAAGAGTAAAATCTTCAGTGTTCCAGTTTCACAAACAATTGCTTCTTCATACCTCGCCGGATTAATCCAGACGGAAAGCAACACCTGGGAGTATCAAGTGGAAAAAATGAGGAACACAGGTTTTATTTGTCACTGAAATATTATACAGTGAACAGAAATAAGTCAGCGGTGTCAACAGTACATTGAAACACATTGATCTTGTGATCCTCACATGCTATAATTTTCAAAGCAGCATTAATTACATTAATTACGACAATGATTATTAATTCCTATTTGACTCAACCACTATAAGAGATCGCACGAGTCCAACACTCAGCACTGGCATTGATCCTGTATCAGCAGAAAATGAAGAATTCTATTAAATCCTGTAACATTTCTAGCCTGAAACGTCACAAAGTTGGACAGTAATGTAGGCCACATGATAACCTCATGAAATAAACATAGCCTAATAACAACATAAGATCAATATGAGGTTTGGTAGCTGTGCGTTTCATTGTATGGCAGCATTTACAGTCAAAAACTTAATTTCATAAGGCCTTTCTTTTTTCTGACTCACTGCTAATAAAACGCTATTTCCACTAGAGGCTCTACAGGATTTCCCATGTTATGTAAGCATCAAGCCAGGAGTTGTTATCTACATTCGGTTTAATACAGTCAAATAAAGTCCAGTTCGGTCAGATTTCAACAACATTTACTGCCAGTTTTCTCTTTTTAGATCACGTCATGTGGAATAACTTCCCTCTGACTCACTTTCTTCTCTGACTGCTGTTTCTCTCCTCGTCCCTCCCCTGTGTGGCGTCACTCACTCGAATCTCAGAGCTCATAATAATGCACAGATCTGATTGGCTGAGTAGCGTCACGTGTGATATTTACAATGCAGGCAATTGGTCTGTGAGTCTCCGGGCTGCTAAAGCTGCCATAAATGCTGCGCTGATTAAAACAGGACCACCCCATCGAGATTAAATCATTCAGACTCGGACCGCGGTCCACCTATTAGTGACCTCTGTCATAGAAGTTTAACAGTCATGTTCACCACTAACAACCCGAAGACATTTTAAGGGCCAAAGTCATTGGATTTAGTCTTTTAAATGATATCAATTGAGAATTTGTGCTTAATATGAAGTAGAAATGAGGTAAAAGTAGTGAAAAAAAGTGAAAAGGTCAGTTTGGCACAGAATTCTGTTGTGATATTACCACGGAAAATTGATTAACTTAGTAAAAAGGTTCCGTACATGTCACGTTTGACATTTTTATGGCATTTTGGCTGACGCTCTTATCCAGAGCGACTTACAAGTTGATCATTCTTTTTATACAGGTAGACCAAGGTGGTGTTGGGAGTCTTGCCCAAGGACTCTTATTGGTATAGTGTAGGGTGCTTGTCCTGGTGGGAGATCGATACTGTCGTGTCATCGCCCCCCAGTATAGCTGCAATTAGCCTGAAAGCAAGCCAGGCATTCTGCACTTCAACCTTAAAAATGAGAGCACAACCACAAACACACTCACACTCGCTGCCATCTGCCGTGCGTACACAGTGACAGTGATTCAAATTAAGTGGTATTAACTGGACGGACGAGATTTTCCCTCTGACTCACTCACTTGCATAATAAAACACTAACAGCGTTCACACGCAACTGCATTCACACACCTCCCATCATTAAAGCTCACGCTGGGCATTCTTAACCCTCTCAGCCGACAGCACAAAAGGCCAGATGTGGACCAGCTCGTCTGAAACACCAATGTGTTCTGGCCAGGGACGCCAGACATGGGCGGGGGGCTGAGGGGACTGCAGCACCCCCAGATTTCAGGATCGTTCTGCTATGTAGATGCTTCTATTAACAACATTTTTCAGTGCACAAAGTACACAAACCATGTACTCGAGTTAAAGTCGAGACCCCCAAGGTAAAATATTCCTCCAGTAAAAGTAGAAGTTCCTCCCTTTAGACCTCCACTTGAGTAAAAGTACTAAAGTATTTACCTTCAAATGTACTTAAGTATAAAGTAAAAGTACTAAAAGAGGAATTCAGGCTCTGATGTCCTGTTATCATTTTTATAACCAGACTGGCTTCATGAACTCATTTCAGGTGAAAGTCCTCCAGCGTCTCTCTTGGTAAACCAGTCTTTTAATAGGACGTCATTAATTAGTGACGCTGAAGTCTATTAAAATGATCAGAAGCACAAAACACTGAAGGTAAACAGTTTCCATCAGGGAGAACCGAGTGGCTCTGAAATCACTTTTTACACACAAGCAAAGTTTCAGTTTCAGATTTATTTACAACTTAGTTCCAAGTTTAAGTTGAATAAAAACTGGCTTTAAACTCAGGATCACAGATGAGCTCCTTTACTATGTTGATCTGTAGGCGTCTGTTCATAAACATAAACCAGCCCAAACTCATTTACTATAAAATGAAATGGTGTTTGTAGAAATTCAGAAAAAAGCCGCGTCAGTCTCGACTGCATATGTGGACATATTTCTATATTGAGCTCTATTTACACAAAGTTAGGTTAGTTCATCATTTATGTTGAACAGACTCTCCCAAAGTTTTACGCTGCTGCGCTGACGTTGAACCGCGTGCTGCACTGGGTCGGTATGACCAACAGGTCAAAACCAGCTCTAAGCAAAGTGACCGCTGGGCCCTGATTGGTGCTCTGGCTTTGCGCTTCTTTCGTTTTGACATGTTACGTTTTTATACACACAGAAACCAAAAGGAACGACAGATTTCTCAAAATGTAGGAGGAAAAAGTCGGATATTAGACTCTGAAATGTAGTGGAGTGAAAGGAAAAAGACACCCAGAACGGAGAAACTTCAGTACAGATACACCAAAAATACTAAAGTACAGAAACTAATTACATTTACTCAGGTACTCAGTTACTCAGATACTCAGTTACTCAGATACTCAGTAACTCAGTTACTCAGATACTCAGTTACTCAGTTACTCAGATACTCAGTTACTCAGTTACTCAGTTACTCAGATACTCAGTAACTCAGTAATTCAGTTACTCAGTTACTCAGTAACTCAGTTACTCAGTAACTCAGTTACTCACTTACTCAGTAACTCAGTTACTCAGTTATTCAGTAACTCAGTTACTCAGTTATTCAGTAACTCAGTAACTCAGTTACTCAGTAACTCAGTTACTCACTTACTCAGTTACTCAGTTACTCAGTTACTCAGTAACTCAGTAACTCAGTTGCTCACTTACTCAGTAACTCAGTTACTCAGTTACTCAGTAACTCAGTTGCTCACTAACTCAGTTACTCAGTTACTCAGTTACTGTCCACAGCTGACATTTTTGTTATTTTTTAAGTGAATGAAATATAAAGTTCATCAACAATTGTTCTATTACTTGACAGTTATGCCAAAAAAGTATGGTTTATATTTTGCATTACATCACTGTTTACTTTGCATACAGAACTATGCAAAAGTCATCATCATCATCATCATCATTGTTAACCGCTTAGTCCAGACAGGGTCGCAGTAGCAGTTGGGAGAGCAGAGAATCCCACATGAACTTCCTCCAGCTCATTCCCAGGGACCCCAAGCCGCTCCCAGGTCAACTT
>NC_051213.1:49214668-49219668 GCF_015220715.1 Pygocentrus nattereri | reverse complement strand
CCAAGAAAAGTAGATCCCTTACAGCAGGCTGTGGTTGCCTAGCAACAGAGCAGCTGATGAACAGTGTTTAACGCACCACACGCATGAGCAGACATGAGCTGGGCCTGATACAGAGCACAAACAAACAAACAAACAAACAAACAAACATAAAGTGTTTAAGCCTGAAATAAACCTAAACTTCAAAACCTCCAGACACCATTTCTGCATGAATTTCTTTGGTTGCCTTTATATACACATAACACACACTTAAAAAAGATGGTTCTTTACGGGTTCTTTAGGTTCTGTTCTATATAGCCCTACCTCAAAGCAAACATTTGCATGCTTAAAGGGTTCTATGCACTCATGGTTCTTCAAGGGTTCTAAACACAATGTTTCTGTACAGAGCCGTGCTCACTCATAGAACCCTTTGGATGCATAAAGGGTTCTATGTTCATGGTTCTGTCGTTTATATTCATTTTTCCTTTTTTGTTTGCATACACTCTGGTTCCTTAAGGGTTCTAAACACAATGCGTCTGTACAGAGCCGTGCTCACTCATAGAACCCTTTGGATGCTGTAAAGGGTTCTATGCATGGTAAATTGGTTCTTTGAGTGTTCATGGTTCTGTCGTTTGTATTAATTTTTCCTTTTTTGTTTGTGTACACTCTGGTTCCTTAAGGGTTCTAAACACAATGTGTCTGTACAGAGCCGTGCACACTCATAGAACCCTTTGGATGCTATAAAGGGTTCTATGCATGGCGAAACTGTACTTCTGATTGATGGAGAATTGTTGTATATGGTTCTACATACAAGCTTTTTCAAAAGAGCTCTTTGTAGCACCAAAAAGGGTTCTTCTGTTGTTATAATGTCCAGCTTCTGACAATAGCAGAACCCTTTGGTGCTACACAGAACCAGATACAACGCATTCTCCACCAGTCTAAAGAAATAATTCCCCATGTAAAGAGCTGCTGAAGACACAGAGGACAAATAATATAAACGGCGTCCTGCTGGGAGTCGGTCTGACCCGAGACGCGCTGAGGTGTCGCCCTCTAGTGGTGAGATGTGGAACGTCGAGCTGCTGCGCTCTGCTGTACAGACTGAAGAGCAGAAGAGGCGACAGTGACCAGCTCCATTTACACGGCTCGTTATTCTTAAAGCGACTTCGAGTAAATTTAAATCAGCACAGCTGAAAAAATCACCCAAACCATTTAAAGCGTAAAGGAGTCCAAGGCTTTAACAGGAGTTCTGATTCCAGATGCGTTTTCTTCCAGAGAGAAAGAGAGAGAGAGAGAGAGAGAGAGAGAGAGAGAGAGAGAGAGAGAGAGAGAAAGAGAGACAGAGAGACAGAGAGAGAGACACAGAGAGACAGAGAGAGAGAAAGACACAGAGAGACACAGAGAGAGAGAGAGAGAGACACAGAGAGAGACAGGGAGACACAGAGAGAGAGAGAGACAGTGAGAGAGAGAGAGACAGAGAGAGAGACACAGTGAGAGAGAGACAGAGAGAGAGAGACACAGTGAGAGAGAGACACAGAGAGAGAGAGAGAGAGAGAGAAAGAGAGACAGAGAGACAGAGAGAGAGACACACAGAGAGACAGAGAGAGAGAAAGACACAGAGAGACACAGAGAGAGAGAGAGACAGAGAGAGAGACAGAGAGAAAGAGAGAGAGAGAGACAGAGAGACACAGAAAGAGAGAGACAGAGAGAGTAAGGGGTGGCGATGACAGCAAGGAGACACAGTAGGAGATGGATAAACAAACAGATACATGGACAGACAGACAGACAGACAGACAGACAGACACACTCCTAACCCTTGTGGAAAGCCTTCCCAGAAGAGTTGAAGCTGTTATAGCTGCAAAGGGTGAGCCGACATCATATTAAACCCTATGGATTAAGAGTGGGATGTTACTCAAGTTCATATGCATGTGCAGGTAGATGACCGAATACTTCTGGAAAAGGTAACGTGTGATTTCAGGAGACAATTTTCTCTATTTACAGGTTGATTTTAAGTGGTCAGTTCAAAGTGCTTCATATAAATGAAAGTAAAATAAAATGAACTGAGAGGAAGAGCAGAGCCTAAAGATCTGAGACCTTCTAGCAGCTGATTCCAGCTTCACGCCGCAGGCGAGCTGGATTAGTGCAGCCACAGGGACTTCTGTTCAGTTGGGTCTTATCTCTATTATACTGCTCTATTCTGGGTCTTATCTCTATTATAAGACTCTATTCTGGGTCTTATCTCTATTATAACGCTCTATTCTGGGTCTTATCTCTATTATACTGCTCTATTCTGGGTCTTATCTCTATTATAACGCTCTATTCCGGGTCTTATCTCTATTATAACGCTCTATTCTGTGTCTTATCTCTATTATACTGCTCTATTCTGGGTCTTATCTCTATTATAACGCTCTATTCTGGGTCTTATCTCTATTATAACGCTCTATTCTGTGTCTTATCTCTATTATACTGCTCTATTCTGGGTCTTATCTCTATTATAACGCTCTATTCTGGGTCTTATCTCTATTATAACGCTCTATTCTGGGTCTTATCTCTATTATAACGCTCTATTCTGTGTCTTATCTCTATTATACTGCTCTATTCTGGGTCTTATCTCTATTATAACGTTCTATTCTGGGTCTTATCTCTATTATACTGCTCTATTCTGGGTCTTATCTCTATTATAACGCTCTATTCTGGGTCTTATCTCTATTATAACGCTCTATTCTGGGTCTTATCTCTATTATAACGCTCTATTCTGGGTCTTATCTCTATTATAACGCTCTATTCTGGGTCTTATCTCTATTATAACCACTATTCTGGGTCTTATCTCTATTATACTGCTCTATTCTGGGTCTTATCTCTATTATACTGCTCTATTCTGGGTCTTATCTCTATTATAACGCTCTATTCTGTGTCTTATCTCTATTATACTGCTCTATTCTGGGTCTTATCTCTATTATAACGCTCTATTCTGGGTCTTATCTCTATTATAACGCTCTATTCTGGGTCTTATCTCTATTATACTGCTCTATTCTGGGTCTTATCTCTATTATACTGCTCTATTCTGGGTCTTATCTCTATTATAACACTCTATTCTGGGTCTTATCTCTATTATACTGCTCTATTCTGGGTCTTATCTCTATTATAACGCTCTATTCTGGGTCTTATCTCTATTATAACGCTCTATTCTGGGTCTTATCTCTATTATACTGCTCTATTCTGGGTCTTATCTCTATTATAACGCTCTATTCTGGGTCTTATCTCTATTATAACGCTCTATTCAGGGTCTTATCTCTATTATACTGCTCTATTCTGGGTCTTATCTCTATTATAACGCTCTATTCTGGGTCTTATCTCTATTATAACACTCTATTCTGGGTCTTATCTCTATTATAACGCTCTATTCTGGGTCCTATCTCTATTATAACGCTCTATTCTGGGTCTTATCTCTATTATAACGCTCTATTCTGTGTCTTATCTCTATTATAACGCTCTATTCTGGGTCTTATCTCTATTATAACGCTCTATTCTGGGTCCTATCTCTATTATAACGCTCTATTCTGGGTCTTATCTCTATTATAACGCTCTATTCTGTGTCTTATCTCTATTATACTGCTCTATTCTGGGTCTTATCTCTATTATAATGCTCTATTCTGGGTCTTATCTCTATTATACTGCTCTATTCTGGGTCTTATCTCTATTATACTGCTCTATTCTGGGTCTTATCTCTATTATAACACTCTATTCTGTGTCTTATCTCTATTATACTGCTCTATTCTGGGTCTTATCTCTATTATAACGCTCTATTCTGGGTCTTATCTCTATTATACTGCTCTATTCTGGGTCTTATCTCTATTATAACGCTCTATTCTGGGTCTTATCTCTATTATAACGCTCTATTCTGGGTCTTATCTCTATTATAACGCTCTATTCTGGGTCCTATCTCTATTATAACGCTCTATTCTGGGTCTTATCTCTATTATAACGCTCTATTCTGTGTCTTATCTCTATTATACTGCTCTATTCTGGGTCTTATCTCTATTATAATGCTCTATTCTGGGTCTTATCTCTATTATACTGCTCTATTCTGTGTCTTATCTCTATTGTAATGCTCTATTCTGGGTCTTATCTCTATTATAACGCTCTATTCTGGGTCTTATCTCGATTATAACGCTCTATTCTGGGTCTTATCTCTATTATAACGCTCTATTCTGGGTCTTATCTCTATTATACTGCTCTATTCTGGGTCTTATCTCTATTATAATGCTCTATTCTGGGTCTTATCTCTATTATAACGCTCTATTCTGGGTCTTATCTCTATTATACTGCTCTATTCTGGGTCTTATCTCTATTATAACGCTCTATTCTGGGTCTTATCTCTATTATAACGCTCTATTCTGTGTCTTATCTCTATTATAACGCTCTATTCTGGGTCTTATCTCTATTATAACGCTCTATTCTGGGTCCTATCTCTATTATAACGCTCTATTCTGGGTCTTATCTCTATTATAACGCTCTATTCTGTGTCTTATCTCTATTATAATGCTCTATTCTGGGTCTTATCTCGATTATAACGCTCTATTCTGGGTCTTATCTCTATTATAACGCTCTATTCTGGGTCCTATCTCTATTATAATGCTCTATTCTGGGTCTTATCTCTATTATAATGCTCTATTCTGGGTCTTATCTCTATTATACTGCTCTATTCTGGGTCTTATCTCTATTATACTGCTCTATTCTGGGTCTTATCTCTATTATAACGCTCTATTCTGGGTCTTATCTCTATTATACTGCTCAATTCTGGGTCTTATCTCTATTATAACGCTCTATTCTGTGTCTTATCTCTATTATAATGCTCTATTCTGGGTCTTATCTCTATTATAACACTCTATTCTGGGTCTTATCTCGATTATAACGCTCTATTCTGGGTCTTATCTCTATTATAACGCTCTATTCTGGGTCTTATCTCTATTATACTGCTCTATTCTGGGTCTTATCTCTATTATACTGCTCTATTCTGGGTCTTA
>NC_051213.1:49204668-49212168 GCF_015220715.1 Pygocentrus nattereri | reverse complement strand
ACTGCCCACAGCTGGACTCCACTGACACCTTTCAGCAGAGACGTCAGCTGCACACGGAGTAAAACGAGGTAGGGAAAACTTCAGCGCTCAGACGCTGAACTGCTCAGACTCCTCAGCCTCCAGCTCAGCACATCCCCGCGGCGTCAGCGCAAGTCCAGAGCCTAACGTAAACACTTCCCTCCTGACCGTAAGTCTGACCAGCAGACGTGTCCTCCTCCGAGCTGGGGGTGAACAGAAGCTCTTTCCTGTCAGGTAGAGGAAAAAAAACAACTTAATATTTTTCTCCTTCTCTGCTTCAAAATGCTGACCTGGTGTTTTTGAATAATGACTTATTTTCTCAAAATGTTGACTTAATATTTCAGAATAATGACTTTGACTAGAATTCTCAAAATGTTGACTTCATATCTCAAAATAATGGTTATTCTCTCAAATGTTGACTTCATATCTCAAAATAATGACTAGAATTTTCAAAATACTGACTTTATATCTTAAAATCCTGACCTGGCATTTTTCAGCAATGGCTTATTTTCTCAAATATTGACTTAATATTTTAAAATAATGACTTTGACTAGAATTCTCAAAATGTTGACTTCATATCTCAAAATACTCACTGAATACTTCAAAATAATGGCCAGTTTTCTGAAATATTGACTTAACATCTTGACAGAACTACAGGATTAACATACTGTACGACATACATTGAAATATTGGCGTTTTCTTAACAATCCTAACTTACTATCTCAAAAAAAGTTTCTGAAATATTGACTTAATATCTCACAATATTGGCTATTATTGACTATTAACTACAAAATAATGTCTCTTAAAATAAAGACTAGTTTTCTCAAAATGTTCATTTAATCTCTCAAAATACTGACTAAATATTTCAAAATAATGGCTCATTTTCCTACAATATTACCGTAATATCTGGAAATAATTGCAAATTTCACATAAGATATTGAAATAATTACTTATTTTCTCGTAATAGTGACTTAGCATGTCAAAAGTCTCAAAATATTGACTTTTTATCTCTACAAAAATACTAATTTTCTGGAAAATGACTTGGAACAATAATTGGGATTAACTGAGGGTAATCAGCTGTGAAATGTTTAAAGTCATTATAATGAGACGTGTAAGTCTCAAGTCATGTAAGTCAATATTTTTCAAGATTCTTAGTCAGATTTTTTGACATAATGGTCAAAAACTAGTCGTGATCCTGAAGTATGAAGTCATTATTTTTGAATATGAAGAAAATCAGTGGCTACTTTGAGAAACTGGGTATTGTGATGAACTGCTGCCAGAAACCGAGAGTCCATGTGACAGAGAGAGAAATAAGTTGTTAGGCGTCTGTTTAGTGACGCTGTGTTGACTTACTGACCACTTAAACTAGAACTGCAGTAAACTGGTCAGCAGTAATGAAAGCACTGTGAAGCTTAGAGTGAAGGAACCCAGTAAGAGCTGAATGAGCACCTACACTAAAGTCCAGCTGGACCTATTAACACTGTAAGAGGCAATTTCAAGGGGAACTCCATCAATTTTCCAAAATTCAGTCTTTGAGATGTAAACAGAGATTCAGGTGGTTTGGTGTGAAACGGTTCAGACGTCTTTACAGTGGTGGTGATGGGAACCAGGCGTCGCCATGACTACAACACAGATATAGACACTTTATTCACCATCCAGAACCACCAGAGAACTTACACACGTCTTCTGAGCTTATATGGAATGTTGAATGATGTTGAAAACAGTGGAAAATCTGGAATACTGAGTTTTCTTTGGGGACTATTTTGCCGCACAGCGCCCTGCATGTCTCCCTCCACCATGAATAGAGTTGAAGTTCTCCAAACTCTCATAAAACAGCGTCTCAGTCATCAGGCAGTGAATTCAGAACCAGTTCATGTAGGAACTTTCTGTAGGAGCTTTTAGAGGGACGTCTGGTTCCCATCACCACCACTGGGAACGGCTCTGGCTCTGTAAGATTATCTAGAACTGAGCGTTTCACACCAAACTGCTCTGAACGACTCTGTTTATATCTTAACGTTTTAATTGTGAGGAAATAAAAATAAATCAGTTGAGTTCCCCTTCAGCACCGAGGGAGATGATTCATGTGATGGTCAGTGTGTTGATGTGTTATCGTTGTCATGGTAAATTTCGTCTCAGTTCTCAGTTCTGGTGTCACAACTGTGATATTTTTGCCATATTGCAAAGCCTTAAAGGGGAATTCCACTGATTAAACAGAGTAATTTAGAGTGGTTCAGTGTGAAATGCTACAAAATAGTCCCCAAAGAAAACTCATTATTCCAGGTTTTCCACTATTTTCCATCATCAACATTCCATATAAACTCAGGAGACTCATGTAGGTTCTCTGGTGGTTCTGGATGGTAAATAAAGTGTCTATATCTGTGTTGTAGTCATGGCGACGCCTGGTTCCCATCACCATCACTGTAAAGACGTCTGAATCATTTCACACCAAACCCTCTGAATCCCTCTGTTTACGTCGTACAAACTGAATAAGGCAGAAAATTAGAAAAATTGGTGGAATTCCCCTTTAAATCAGCCCACGTCCTGCACATTGATGTTTTATTTCCCTGTGTAGGCGATGTAAACGTGTGGAGTTTGTAGAAACTCTTGGACTGCGGCTCACTATGCAGACATCCTACACCTAACTGACCTGCTGGACACTCATAAAAAGAAAAAGAAGAGAAAGAAGGACAAGAAACGAAAAGCAAGGAAAAAGACTGACACACGGAGAACATATGGAGACTAGAAAGCACATGCTGCTGCTGAAGCTGACACTGCTTCTGAAAGGTGAGTTTAATTCACTGTATTTCATCAAAACGGTACTTTCTACAACACTGTACCATAGGATGACCATGTATGGTTATATATGACAGCTTATGGTATATTCTATGACCATTATAATTGTGGAGTGATTTTAATCCAGTATGAATCTGCAGTGTGTAGTTTTACAGTCTGACTGTAATAATTGTGGAGTGATTTTAATCCAGTATGAATCTGCAGTGTGTAGTTTTACAGTCTGACTGTAATAATTGTGGAGTGATTTTAATCCAGTATGAATCTGCAGTGTGTAGTTTTACAGTCTGACTGTAATAATTGTGGAGTGATTTTAATCCAGTATGAATCTGCAGCATGTAGTTTTACAGTCTGATGGTAATAATTGTGGAGCGATTTTAATCCAGTATGAATCTGCAGTGTGTAGTTTTACAGTCTGACTGTAATAATTGTGGAGTGATTTTAATCCAGTATGAATCTGCAGCGTGTAGTTTTACAGTCTGACTGTAATAATTGTGGAGTGATTTTAATCCAGTATGAATCTGCAGTGTGTGTAGTTTTACAGTCTGACTGTAATAATTGTGGAGTGATTTTAATCCAGTATGAATCTGCAGTGTGTAGTTTTACAGTCTGACTGTAATAATTGTGGAGTGATTTTAATCCAGTATGAATCTGCAGTGTGTGTAGTTTTACAGTCTGACTGTAATAATTGTGGAGTGATTTTAATCCAGTATGAATCTGCAGTGTGTAGTTTTACAGTCTGACTGTAATAATTGTGGAGTGATTTTAATCCAGTATGAATCTGCAGCGTGTAGTTTTACAGTCTGATGGTAATAATTGTGGAGCGATTTTAATCCAGTATGAATCTGCAGTGTGTAGTTTTACAGTCTGACGGTAATAATTGTGGAGCGGTTTTAATCCAGTATGAATCTGCAGCGTGTAGTTTTACAGTCTGATGGTAATAATTGTGGAGCGATTTTAATCCAGTATGAATCTGCAGTGTGTAGTTTTACAGTCTGACTGTAATAATTGTGGAGTGATTTTAATCCAGTATGAATCTGCAGTGTGTAGTTTTACAGTCTGACGGTAATAATTGTGGAGTGATTTTAATCCAGTATGAATCTGCAGTGTGTAGTTTTACAGTCTGACTGTAATAATTGTGGAGTGATTTTAATCCAGTGTGAATCTGCAGTGTGTAGTTTTACAGTCTGACTGTAATAATTGTGGAGTGATTTTAATCCAGTATGAATCTGCAGTGTGTAGTTTTACAGTCTGACTGTAATAATTGTGGAGTGATTTTAATCCAGTATGAATCTGCAGTGTGTAGTTTTACAGTCTGACTGTAATAATTGTGGAGAGATTTTAATCCAGTATGAATCTGCAGCGTGTAGTTTTACAGTCTGACTGTAATAATTGTGGAGTGATTTTAATCCAGTATGAATCTGCAGTGTGTAGTTTTATAGTCTGACTGTAATAATTGTGGAGTGATTTTAATCCAGTATGAATCTGCAGTGTGTAGTTTTACAGTCTGACGGTAATAATTGTGGACTGATTTTAATCCAGTATGAATCTGCAGTGTGTAGTTTTACAGTCTGACGGTAATAATTGTGGAGTGATTTTAATCCAGTATGAATCTGCAGTGTGTGTAGTTTTACAGTCTGACTGTAATAATTGTGGAGTGATTTTAATCCAGTATGAATCTGCAGTGTGTAGTTTTACAGTCTGACTGTAATAATTGTGGAGTGATTTTAATCCAGTATGAATCTGCAGCGTGTAGTTTTACAGTCTGATGGTAATAATTGTGGAGCGATTTTAATCCAGTATGAATCTGCAGTGTGTAGTTTTACAGTCTGACGGTAATAATTGTGGAGCGATTTTAATCCAGTATGAATCTGCAGCGTGTAGTTTTACAGTCTGATGGTAATAATTGTGGAGTGATTTTAATCCAGTATGAATCTGCAGTGTGTAGTTTTACAGTCTGACGGTAATAATTGTGGAGTGATTTTAATCCAGTATGAATCTGCAGTGTGTAGTTTTATGGTCTGACTGTAATAATTGTGGAGCGATTTTAATCCAGTATGAATCTGCAGTGTGTAGTTTTACAGTCTGACTGTAATAATTGTGGAGCGATTTTAATCCAGTATGAATCTGCAGTGTGTAGCTTTACAGTCTGACTGTAATAATTGTGGAGAGATTTTAATCCAGTATGAATCTGCAGTGTGTAGTTTTACAGTCTGACTGTAATAATTGTGGAGTGATTTTAATCCAGTATGAATCTGCAGCGTGTAGTTTTACAGTCTGATGGTAATAATTGTGGAGAGATTTTAATCCAGTATGAATCTGCAGTGTGTAGTTTTACAGTTTGATGGTAATAATTGTGGAGCGATTTTAATCCAGTATGAATCTGCAGTGTGTAGTTTTACAGTCTGACTGTAATAATTGTGGAGTGATTTTAATCCAGTATGAATCTGCAGTGTGTAGTTTTACAGTCTGACGGTAATAATTGTGGACTGATTTTAATCCAGTATGAATCTGCAGTGTGTAGTTTTACAGTCTGACTGTAATAATTGTGGAGTGATTTTAATCCAGTATGAATCTGCAGTGTGTGTAGTTTTACAGTCTGACTGTAATAATTGTGGAGTGATTTTAATCCAGTATGAATCTGCAGTGTGTAGTTTTACAGTCTGACTGTAATAATTGTGGAGTGATTTTAATCCAGTATGAATCTGCAGCGTGTAGTTTTACAGTCTGATGGTAATAATTGTGGAGCGATTTTAATCCAGTATGAATCTGCAGTGTGTAGTTTTACAGTCTGACGGTAATAATTGTGGAGCGGTTTTAATCCAGTATGAATCTGCAGCGTGTAGTTTTACAGTCTGATGGTAATAATTGTGGAGCGATTTTAATCCAGTATGAATCTGCAGTGTGTAGTTTTACAGTCTGACTGTAATAATTGTGGAGTGATTTTAATCCAGTATGAATCTGCAGTGTGTAGTTTTACAGTCTGACTGTAATAATTGTGGAGTGATTTTAATCCAGTATGAATCTGCAGTGTGTAGTTTTACAGTCTGACTGTAATAATTGTGGAGTGATTATAATCCAGTATGAATCTGCAGCGTGTAGTTTTACAGTCTGACTGTAATAATTGTGGAGTGATTATAATCCAGTATGAATCTGCAGTGTGTAGTTTTACAGTTTGATGGTAATAATTGTGGAGCGATTTTAATCCAGTATGAATCTGCAGTGTGTAGTTTTACAGTCTGACTGTAATAATTGTGGAGTGATTTTAATCCAGTATGAATCTGCAGTGTGTAGTTTTACAGTCTGACTGTAATAATTGTGGAGTGATTTTAATCCAGTATGAATCTGCAGTGTGTAGTTTTACAGTCTGACTGTAATGATTGTGGAGAGATTTTAATCCAGTATGAATCTGCAGTGTGTAGTTTTACAGTCTGACTGTAATAATTGTGGAGTGATTTTAATCCAGTATGAATCTGCAGTGTGTAGTTTTACAGTCTGACTGTAATAATTGTGGAGTGATTTTAATCCAGTATGAATCTGCAGTGTGTGTAGTTTTACAGTCTGACTGTAATAATTGTGGAGTGATTTTAATCCAGTATGAATCTGCAGTGTGTGTAGTTTTACAGTCTGACTGTAATAATTGTGGAGTGATTTTAATCCAGTATGAATCTGCAGTGTGTAGTTTTACAGTCTGACTGTAATAATTGTGGAGTGATTTTAATCCAGTATGAATCTGCAGTGTGTAGTTTTACAGTCTGACTGTAATAATTGTGGAGTGATTTTAATCCAGTATGAATCTGCAGCGTGTGTAGCTGTTACAATCTGCCGTGCTGTTATTGTTATTGAATGTTTCCTCCGGTGTGATGCATATCTGAACATCCAGGCTATCGCCATTCATTCTGGAATATCTGTCGGAATTTTAGGGAATTACACAAATATGTTATCCTAAGCCAATCACAACACACACATTACACTACTCCGCCTAACCTGGGCAAAGTAATTAAGCTCCAGCAGATCCTGGAATGCTATTTTCTCTTAAAGGAGTCAGACTTTAAGAGTTTGATGGGCTTCTCTTTATTGAACAAGCAGCTGGGCCTTTTATTTATGGAGTCGGTACCTATACTGCTCCTTTGAGGGCTACACATGGTGGTACATAATAGTGCCAGGGGTCTTCAGCAGCTCATTAAACCACTTTCCCCCATCCTCTAGTCAAGTGGCAAATACCTCACTGCAATTGATTAGTGCTCCAGTGTTGGCTGGGCCAGTTCTCCAGACCCAGATTAAGTTTAAGACTAATTTTCTAATGGTGATTCACCATTGGCACTGCAGTGTAGTCCAAGACTAGGTTTAATTCACATCTGGGACAGCAGCCTGTCTTACTCTGGTGTAGTGGAATATATGTGATTTTTATTTTTTATTTAATTTTAATTAATTTTATAGTATTTGAGCCTGAATATAAACAGTTGGCGCACACTCTTTAAAAAGATGGCTTTTCAAGGGTTCTTTAGTAAAGACAGTGGTTCTATACAGAACCATGAACACTCAAAAGGGTTCTCTGCATGGTGAAATGTGTCACGATTGGCCCCTCCCAGTCATCCATGTGCTTCCTTGTTTTGTTTCTTCCTCCTGCCCCCTTGTTTCTAGATTCCACCCTTGATCGTTTTCTCCTCTGTCTTGTAAACCCTCTTCTTA
>NC_051213.1:49187168-49189668 GCF_015220715.1 Pygocentrus nattereri | reverse complement strand
GCTACCTGTAGCGCTTCGTCCATCTGTCTGTCCATCTGGGCGTCTGTTCAGCCGCCACTTCTTTCGTCTTCACTTCCATGGCCACAGGTGTATAAAGCCGAGCCCCTCGGCCTGCAGACTGCTTCTACAGACATTAGTGAAAGAATGGGTCGCTCTCAGGAGCTCAGTGAATTCCAGCGTGGTGCCGTGATCGGACGCCACCTGTGCAGCAAGTCCAGTCGTGAAATTTCCTCACTACTAAATATTCCACAGTCAACTGTCAGTGGGATTATAACAAAGTGGAAGCGATTGGGAACGACAGCAGCTCAGCCATGAAGTGGTCAGCCATGTAAAACGACAGAGCGGTCAGCGGATGCTGAGGGGCATAGTGCGCAGAGGTCACCAACTTTCTGCAGAGTCAATCACTACAGACCTCCAAACTTCATGTGGCCTTCAGATCAGCTCAAGAACAGCGTAGAGAGCTTCATGGAATGGGTTTCCATGGCCGAGCAGCTGCATCCAAGCCTTACATCACCAAGCGCAATGCAAAGCGTGGAATGCAGTGGTGTAAAGCACCGCCACTGGACTCTAGAGCAGTGGAGACGTGTTCTCTGGAGTGACCAATCACGCTTCTCCATCTGGAAATCCGATGGACGAGTCTGGGTTTAGCGGTTGCCAGGAGACGGTACTTGTCTGCCTGCATTGTGCTGAGTGTAAAGTTTGGTGGAGGGGGGATCATGGTGTAGGGTTGTTTTTCAGGAGTTGGGCTCGGCCCCTTAGTTCCAGTGAAAGGAACTCTTAAAGCTTCAGCACCAAGAGATTTTGGACAATTTCACGCTCCCAACTTTGTGGGATCAGTTTGGGGACGGCCCCTTCCTGTTCCAACATGACTGCCCACCAGTGCACAAAGCAGGTCCATAAAGACACGGATGAGCCAGTTTGGTGTGGAAGAACTTGACTGGCCTGCACAGAGTCCTGACCTCAACCCCATAGAACCCCTTTGGGATGAATTAGAGTGGAGACTGTGAGCCAGGCCTTCTCGTCCAACATCAGTGTCTGACCTCACAAATGTGCTTCTGGAAGAACGGTCAGAAATTCCAATAAACACTCCTAACCCTTGTGGAAAGCCTTCCCAGAAGAGCTGAAGCTGTTATAGCTGCAAAGGGTGGGCTGACATCATATTAAACCCTATGGATTAAGAATGGGGGGTCACTCAAGTTCATATACATGTGAAGGCAGACGACCAAATACTTTTGGCAATATAGTGTGTGTATATCTTATATGTGTTTTTCAAGCTTTGCTGAATGTTTAATAAACCCCCCCCCAGCTCATTAAGTGTATCTGTAATAATGTCCTACTACAGAGGGAGAGAGAAACACAGACCCCCACACACAATGCAGACATTAATTAATGACTGTTTTATATATTTAATACTTTTTTTGTTCTCTCTCTACAGCTGAAAGTGCTTTCCAGAACGTGTCACGCAATCTGAAAAACAGTCACTTCGGAATGACGCTCACCCCAAACGAGTCTCATGGATTTCTGGTAAGGTCACGCATCCTATTCGTGGCCATGTGACCTTGAAGTGAAGAATGAAGTGCTTTTTTCCAATCATCATTCAGCGTTACCATGGCAACAGTGCCGAACAGCTGCTCATCTCACCTTTTCCTCCTCCGTCTGGCTCTAATAATGAAGCTGAGAGCTGATCAGAGTTAATGATCTTCTCAGCGAAGCTCGTTCTGCTCGTTAGTTTGTGCTGATGATGCAGTGATTCAGTCACGTGACGTCACTGAGCAGGAGGAGCTCATGAGGGTCAGTTCAGGCCGGTTCATCACCTTAATGACCGACTTGAGTCGCTGACCAAAACAAGTCTGAACCGTCGAGTCAGAGATCGGATTTGAGCAACGAGACCTGGAATGTGAACGCAGCTGCAGTGGATCAGGTCGGATTTGAAGGTCGGGTTTGCGTCCGCAGCCCTGAAAACGTGAGATCTGAGTCACGATGGGGCGAAGAAACTGGCAGCGACTGCTGTTTCTAGCTATGCAAAACACTGTAGCAGCTACAGCTTGTGCACAAGTGGTTGTGCTTTATTAACAGGCCTCAGTGTGTTAATTTGTGGCCTCAAGATATTAATTCATGGACTGAATATAGTAATCTGAGGCCTCAATATAGTTATTTATGGCCTCAACTTGTTAATTCATGGTTCCAATAGATTGAATAAAGTCAGTTGTGGCCCCAACGTATTAATTTGTGGCCTCAATATAGTAATTTATGGCCGAGAAATATATAAACTTGTGGCCTCAACATAGTAATGTGTGGCCTCAATATCATAATTTTGGCCTAAATATATTTATTTGTGGCTTCAATTGATTCATTCTTGGCCTCAATATACCAACTTGTGGCCTCAATATATTAACATGTGGCCTCAACATAGTAATTTGGCCTAAATATATTTACTTGTATATATTATATATTGTAATATATTTAGCAACACTGCTGTGTCTGATCCACTCAGACCAGC
>NC_051213.1:49172168-49182168 GCF_015220715.1 Pygocentrus nattereri | reverse complement strand
AGTTGGTTTATGCTGGTCTAAACCAGTCTATGCTGGTTTAAACTGGTCTAGTTCTGGTTTAGCTGGTCAATCCATGCTGGTCAACTCCACACCGAAATGACAGTAGCACAGCACCTCAGCCGAGCACTGATTGATTTCGGCAGTAAATCCAAGACAACCACAAGGACTGAGCTGCTGTTTAACGGCTTGTGCACGTCTGTAATGTACCTTTGTGTGCTTGTGTTTCAGGGTGCACTACTTACATGGACATAGTGATTGTTCTGGATGGTTCCAACAGTATCTACCCTTGGTACGAGGTGCAGAACTTCCTCAGTAACATCCTCAGCAAGTTCCACATCAGTCCGGAGCAGATGCAGGTGCGTGTGGGTGAAAGTGAACTGTAAACCATTTGAAATGAGAGCACGGGCCTTCCGTCAGGCTCTAGCCAGTCTGCGTCTAATTCAGCTCATCCTAACTGGACGCTGTGTTGAAGCAGGTGCATCAGAACACTGTAGACCACTCGCTGTCCACTCTGTTAGACACTCCTACCTTGTCGGTCCACCTGTGTCAGTCATCCTCTAGTCCTTCATCAGTGGCCACAGGACGCTGGTGGCTGGATGTTTTTGGTTTTGGTTCTCAGTCCCACCAGCGCAACACACACTAACACACCACCACCACCACGTCAGTGTTACTGCAGTGCTGAGGATGACCAACCATCCAAATAGTACCTGCTCTGTGAGGGTCCATGGGGGTCCTGACCACTGAAGAACAGGGTAACAGAGTATCAGAGAAACAGATGGACTACAGTCTGTAACTGTAGAACTACAGAGTGCAGCTCTACAGTAATAAAGTGGCTGATCTGCAATGCTGTAGCCCATCAAGGTCTGATTTTAAGGCTGTACGTTGTAGGTTGAAATGTATGACAGATGGATCTCAGTCATCACAGAAGCCATTGTGTGTGTGTGTGTGTGTGTGTGTGTGTCCTCAGAGTGGAATCGAGCCCAAACACAAACGCTGGCAGCTGAAATAATAGCCGTATTAATGTGAATGGACAAGGGCTGCGGTTTCTCATTGAGCAGCGTAGAGGACCGAGAGTCAGAGCTTATGAATGCGTGTGTGTACATGAGAGAGACAGAGGACACACTTCTGGGTCTTTGTCAGTGAGCGCTGTGGCTTTGTGAGTAAGGGCAGTAAAACGAGGCTGTGTGTGTGTGTGTGTGTGTGTGTGTGTGTGTGTGTTTGCGAGGCAGTAGTCAGTCTGGGTGAAGCTGGGGTAAAAGGAAATTCCTCTGGTTTCTGAAGCCGTTCTTATCCTGGCACAACTGTGCGTTACTGGAGTGCTTTTGGTTTGGTATGCTGGTGTGGCCGTCCATTCCAAAGCCCTCTGACCCAAACATGCCCCCGGTGACTGGCACACGCTCACTCTACACTTCCAGAACAACCGCATGGCGTGTATGTCTCCATAAGGTGCTGTTCAAAAATGTTATCGGACCAGTTCAACTGCGGATAAAAGTATAAAACGCTTCTAATTTTTTCTAAATTCTGCTCGTCCTGAATAACTACGCCGATCAGGCCTCACACTCTGACCACCTCCTCGTTTCTACACTCACTGTCCACTGTATCAGCTCCACTGACCGTTCAGTTCCCCTCTGTAGTTCTACAGTTACAGACTGTAGTCCATCTGTTTCTCTGATACTCTGTTACCCTGTTCTTCAGTGGTCAGGACCCCCATGGACCCTCACAGAGCAGGTACTAGTTGGGTGGTGGGTCATTCTCAGCACTGCAGTGGCACTGACATGGTGGTGGTGTGTTACTGTGTGTTGCGCTGGTGCGAGTAGATCAGATACAGCAGTGCTGCTGGAGTTTTTAAACACTGTGTCCATTCACTGTCCACTCTATTACACACTCCTACCTTGTCGGTCCACCTTGTAGATGTAAAGTCAGAGACGACAGCTCATCTGCTGCACAGTTTGTGTTGGTCATCCTCTAGTCCTTCAGTGGTCACAGGACGCTGCCCACAGGACGCTGCCCACAGGACGCACTGCTGTGTCTGATCCACTCAGACCAACGCAACACACACTAACGCAGCACCACCACATCAATGTTACTGCAGTGCTGAGAATGATCCACCACCCAAATAGCACCTGCTCTGTGAGAATCCCTGATAAAATGGACAATGAGCATAGAAACAAGGAGATGGTCATGATGTTATGTCTGATTGGTGGACCAAAAGAAATGGTTTAAAATGTTCTGGAAAAAAATCCTGGTTCCAGTGACTTGCACTAAAAGTAACGTATGTTTTTTTTCCTTCTCCTGTAAAGTTCTGGTACGAGGTTTTGTTCCAACAACATTGTGAGATGTATATCCCTCAACAGAGTTAAAATGACTGTTTTTAATGAGCACAACATGCAATTAATCTGCAAAATTTCAAAACGTTCTGGTGTGTTGTTAAACCCTTGAAAGGCCTAAGCTCACCGCATGCCCAAAGTTCTATTACCCACTTATAAAATCTAAGAATAGCTCAGCCAGTTTGCATTGAAGTCCCTGTAGTTACTGAATAATAAGTCTTAGTTACTTAATTACGTAATACGCCTGAGATTAGCAACGTTTTGAAGTGTTGTGCATGTCAGAAACTAACATTAATAAAGTTTAGTTTAGCTCAGTTACGTGTGTGTGTGTGTGTGTGTGTGTGTGTGTGTAGGTGGGTGTCCTGCAGTATGGAGAGATCTCCATTCATGAGTGGTCTCTGAAGGACTATCAGTCCACACAGGATGTTGTGGAAGCTGCCAAGAACATCAGCCGTCAGGAGGGACGTGAGACACGCACCGCATATGCCATCCACATGGCCTGGTACTGATCATCACATCTACAATCACCATCTCACACTGCCTGTGCCATCAACCCCCAATCACATCTACAATCACCATCTCACACTGCCTGTGCCATCCACACCCAATCACATCTACAATCACCATCTCATGCTGCCTGTGCCATCAACACCCAATCACATCTACAATCACCATCTCATGCTGCCTGTGCCATCCACACCCAATCACATCTACAATCACCATCTCATGCTGCCTGTGCCATCCACACCCAATCACATCTACAATCACCATCTCACACTGCCTGTGCCATCCACACCCAATCACATCTACAATCACCATCTCACACTGCCTGTGCCATCCACACCCAATCACATCTACAATCACCATCTCACACTGCCTGTGCCATCAACACCCAATCACATCTACAATCACCATCTCACACTGCCTGTGCCATCAACTCCCAATCACATCTACAATCACCATCTCACACTGCCTGTGCCATCCACACCCAATCACATCTACAATCACCATCTCATGCTGCCTGTGCCATCAACACCCAATCACATCTACAATCACCATCTCATGCTGCCTGTGCCATCAACACCCAATCACATCTACAATCACCATCTCATGCTGCCTGTGCCATCAACACCCAATCACATCTACAATCACCATCTCACACTGCCTGTGCCATCCACACCCAATCACATCTATAATCACCATCTCACACTGCCTGTGCCATCAACACCCAATCACATCTACAATCACCATCTCATGCTGCCTGTGCCATCAACACCCAATCACATCTACAATCACCATCTCATGCTGCCTGTGCCATCCACACCCAATCACATCTACAATCACCATCTCACACTGCCTGTGCCATCAACACCCAATCACATCTACAATCACCATCTCATGCTGCCTGTGCCATCAACACCCAATCACATCTACAATCACCATCTCATGCTGCCTGTGCCATCAACACCCAATCACATCTACAATCACCATCTCATGCTGCCTGTGCCATCAACACCCAATCACATCTACAATCACCATCTCACACTGCCTGTGCCATCAACACCCAATCACATCTACAATCACCATCTCATGCTGCCTGTGCCATCAACACCCAATCACATCTACAATCACCATCTCATGCTGCCTGTGCCATCCACACCCAATCACATCTACAATCACCATCTCACACTGCCTGTGCCATCAACACCCAATCACATCTACAATCACCATCTCATGCTGCCTGTGCCATCAACACCCAATCACATCTAAAATCACCATCTCATGCTGCCTGTGCCATCCACACCCAATCACATCTACAATCACCACCTCACACTGCCTGTGCCATCCACACCCAATCACATCTACAGTCACCATCTCACACTGCCTGTGCCATCAACACCCAATCACATCTACAATCACCATCTCACACTGCCTGTGCCATCAACACCCAATCACATCTACAATCACCATCTCACACTGCCTGTGCCATCAACACCCAATCACATCTACAATCACCATCTCATGCTGCCTGTGCCATCAACACCCAATCACATCTACAATCACCATCTCATGCTGCCTGTGCCATCAACACCCAATCACATCTACAATCACCATCTCACACTGCCTGTGCCATCAACACCCAATCACATCTACAATCACCATCTCATGCTGCCTGTGCCATCAACACCCAATCACATCTACAATCACCATCTCATGCTGCCTGTGCCATCCACACCCAATCACATCTACAATCACCATCTCACACTGCCTGTGCCATCAACACCCAATCACATCTACAATCACCATCTCATGCTGCCTGTGCCATCAACACCCAATCACATCTAAAATCACCATCTCATGCTGCCTGTGCCATCCACACCCAATCACATCTACAATCACCACCTCACACTGCCTGTGCCATCCACACCCAATCACATCTACAGTCACCATCTCACACTGCCTGTGCCATCAACACCCAATCACATCTACAATCACCATCTCACATTGCCTGTGCCATCAACACCCAATCACATCTACAATCACCATCTCACACTGCCTGTGCCATCAACACCCAATCACATCTACAATCACCATCTCACATTGCCTGTGCCATCAACACCCAATCACATCTACAATCACCATCTCACACTGCCTGTGCCATCAACACCCAATCACATCTACAATCACCATCTCATGCTGCCTGTGCCATCCACACCCAATCACATCTACAATCACCATCTCACACTGCCTGTGCCATCAACACCCAATCACATCTACAATCACCATCTCACATTGCCTGTGCCATCAACACCCAATCACATCTACAATCACCATCTCACGCTGCCTGTGCCATCAACACCCAATCACATCTACAATCACCATCTCATGCTGCCTGTGCCATCCACACCCAATCACATCTACAATCACCATCTCACACTGCCTGTGCCATCAACACCCAATCACATCTACAATCACCATCTCACACTGCCTGTGCCATCAACACCCAATCACATCTACAATCACCATCTCACGCTGCCTGTGCCATCCACACCCAATCACATCTACAATCACCATCTCACACTGCCTGTGCCATCAACACCCAATCACATCTACAATCACCATCTCATGCTGCCTGTGCCATCAACACCCAATCACATCTACAATCACCATCTCACACTGCCTGTGCCATCAACACCCAATCACATCTACAATCACCATCTCATGCTGCCTGTGCCATCAACACCCAATCACATCTACAATCACCATCTCATGCTGCCTGTGCCATCAACACCCAATCACATCTACAATCACCATCTCATGCTGCCTGTGCCATCAACACCCAATCACATCTACAATCACCATCTCACACTGCCTGTGCCATCAACACCCAATCACATCTACAATCACCATCTCATGCTGCCTGTGCCATCAACACCCAATCACATCTACAATCACCATCTCATGCTGCCTGTGCCATCCACACCCAATCACATCTACAATCACCATCTCACACTGCCTGTGCCATCAACACCCAATCACATCTACAATCACCATCTCACACTGCCTGTGCCATCCACACCCAATCACATCTACAATCACCATCTCACACTGCCTGTGCCATCAACACCCAATCACATCTACAATCACCATCTCACACATGCCATTGACATGTGCCACTTAACACTTGTCGTTTTAAATTCAGTGCTGTTGAATCACCGCCTTCAGATCAATGCATTTATACACCTCTAGAGTGTTGGGCTCTTTCTCCTGACTCTGTGTGAGTGTGTGTGTGTGTGTGTGTGTGTGTGTGTGTGTGTGTGTGTGTGTGTGTGTGTGTGTGTGTGTGTGTGTGTTTGGAGTTGACCACTCAATAGTCCCTTTGTAGTTGAGTCCAAATGCTGTAATAGTATCGCCACCCCAGAGACATGTGGAGGCACGCATGCACTTTCATTTGCATTCAAGCCTTTCCATTGTACTCATTCCTCTTCCTCTTTATTCATCCCTCACTCATACATCCGTCAGTACCTGACACTCTTTCACTTTTTCCATACCAGCGCTACGGTCCTCCTTTTCCGTGACCGTTGATAAATGTAAACAAACTACTGACCACAGAGAAAACTCGCGCTGTTAAACTCTGAGAACATTGAGAGCAGTATCCGCCCAGAGGCCAGCGCCAGTTCCATTTCTCCTTCTCCTCCTCGTCCCTTCAAGCCGCCTACACTCTGTATCTGCATTATGACCGTAGCAGGAGAGCAAACCTGCTGTGGGAGCTTTCAGTGGTGAGTTTAGAAATGGACCATATTTCCCATTCTAACACTGGAAAACATGGCGCTGGAAGTTTGCATGACTTAACCTAATCAGCTGCTTCTCTAGAGATGTATGGATGTGGAGTTAAGCCTTTACTAGGGGGTGCTGGGAGCAAGCTCCACCAGGAGCTTGGTGTCATGAATTCTAAGAGTAGGAGGTACAGTAGGTGTAAAATTTGGCAGTTTGGCACATGTTAGGTCCATCCCCATATGGCAATTTCATTAGATTTCAAAGAATGTCACATATACAAGGAGATTCACTCGAAAGAGGCCCGAATATACTTTGACATGTGTGTAATCAACTGCCACATACATGAAGGGGCACGGGGGGCTGCACCTGGAAGTTGCAAACGGAGGTTAAACGTGGCGACGGCTGCCCGGCACCTACCTCATCGCTCCAATGCAGGGGTGTCCCGGCGTGTTCGAAGCTGAGGAGCTCATTGCACGCTGTTTTGTTCAGTTTGCTTCATCCTGGAGAGACTTATTACAGAATATTCGGGGCCTCTTTCGAGTGAATCTCCCTGTATGAGCATATATGAGCTTCATTTGTATCCAACTTAGATTCTGTCATATGACCTACATGACATACATGACAACTTGTTTGAAATCGGCCGTTTTCCAATATATTTCGGCCATTTATCAACATGTCGCTGCTGTCAGAGGAAAAGCCACGTTTGAGTAAAACCACATTGAACAATCAAAAAAAGGCAAGAAATCAAATGAATCATCTTCTAATAAGCTTACAACCCACTCGATATGAGGCATTTGCATATATTGACTGGAGTTAAGATCATTTCACTTGCCAAGATGCTTTTCCTGCAGTGTGGGAGTGCCTTTCTTCCCTCAACTGCTGGAGTTGTTTTTTTCTGGGAGAATTCCGCTGTAATTAAAGTCAAATTGCAGAGTTTGCTAATCACATAACCCCTATTATGCCTTAAATGTTGTATTGCCACACCTTAAACCAGCCGAACACTTCGTTTGGCTCGATTCATTCACAGAAATAACTCACTTATCCATCTCAGCCTCCTCGTCTTCAGTGCTGCGCAGCCACGTCTCCTGACTGCAGACTCCCTCTCGGCCATGCCTGTTATTCAAGGCTATATAAGGCTTTCACTGTTGCGTTCGCTTCTCTGTGTGAGGAACACAGTTCTGGCAAACCGGGAGCACATTTCTGATGTTAAGCGCTTGCAGTGCTGTGGTTTTCTCCATTTTTTCTGCGAGCCAGTGAAACAGCGGCCTTCGTGAACCGCTGCTTTCTCCGGCATCGTTTTATCATCAGTTCCCCACGGAGTTTGGGCAGGGGTGCAGCTCAGGACTGTGCAGCTGCAGCGACTGTGAAACAGTGTTCTGGCAGGCCTCAGTGACGGGGAAGGTGGGCTGTGCAGAGCCGCTGTTGTTGTTGCTCTGGCTGTTTGCTCTCGCAGCTCCTTAGCGTGTTAATGTGTGTAGTATGGAAGTTCATAAATTACTGTCGTTTAATCTGGGGCTGCGACAAATATTCAATAATATTCAGGGAATTTAAAAATTCTGATATTTTAAAACATTGCTTTTATGAACCCACAAAAAAATGAAGTGATTGTGCAGCTTAAACTAGCTAAGATGTTGCTATGTGATCGTTGTGGTATCTGTGATTGCTAGGGTGTTGCTAAGTGGTTGCTATGGTATCCTTGGTAGTTAGTAGGGTGTTGCTAAGTGGTTGCTATGGTATCCTTGGTAGTTAGTAGGGTGTTGCTAGGTGGTTGCTATGGTATCCTTGGTAGTTAGTAGGGTGTTGCTAGGTGGTTGCTATGGTATCCTAGGTAGTTAGTAGGGCGTTGCTAGGTGGTTGCTATGGTATCCTAGGTAGTTAGTGAGGTGTTGCTAGGTGGTTGCTATGGTATCCTAGGTAGTTAGTGAGGTGTTGCTAGGTGGTTGCTATGGTATCCTAGGTAGTTAGTAGGGTGTTGCTATGGTATCCTAGGTAGTTAGTAGGGTGTTGCTAGGTGGTTGCTATGGTATCCTAGATAGTTAGTAGGGTGTTGCTAGGTGGTTGCTATGGTATCCTAGGTAGTTAGTAGGGTATTGCTAGGTGGTTGCTATGGTATCCTAGGTAGTTAGTGAGGTGTTGCTAGGTGGTTGCTATGGTATCCTAGGTAGTTAGTAGGGTGTTGCTAGGTGGTTGCTATGGTATCCTAGGTAGTTAGTAGGGTGTTGCTAGGTGGTTGCTATGGTATCCTAGATAGTTAGTAGGGTGTTGCTAGGTGGTTTCTGTGATGTAACAGATGGTTGCTGTGATTATGCAAATTAGGTTGCTGAAGAATCTCAAGTGGTTACTAAGGTGTTGCCAAGCAGTTGCTATGGTATCCTCAATTGGGAGCTGAGGTGTTGCTAGGTGGTTGCTATGGTATCCTAGGTGGTTTCTAAAGTGTTGCTGGGTGCTTGCTAGGATGTTGCTAGGTGGTTGCTATGGTAACTCAAATGGTTGTTAGGGGGTTGCTAAGCAGCTGCTAAGGTGTTTCAGTTCGTTATTAGGGTGTTGTTAGGTGGTTGCTATGGTATCCTAGGTGGTAAGTAGGGTGTTGCTAGGTGGTTGCTGTGGTATCTTAGGTGGTTGCTAGGCTGTTGCTAGGTGGTTGCTGTGATATACCGGATGGTTGCTGTGATTATGCTATTAGGTTGCTATGGAATCTTACGTGATTGCTAAGGTGCTGCCAAGTGGTTGCTGTGGTGTCCCAGGTGCTTGCTAGGGAGTTGCTAGGTGATTGCTAGGGGGTTGCTAGGCAGTTGCTATAGTATTCCAGGTGGTTGCTGGTGGTTGCTTATATGGTTATTAGGGTGTTACTAATGGGCTTATATCATGGTGATTTAAGCTGGGTGCACAAAGTTTTGCCCCCGTTCATTCCTATGAGGGAAAAAATCATTTAATGATGTACAGAGTGTATGACAGAGCATTGAAGCTCATCCTTTAATCTCAGTGACCTCTCTGCAAAAAATGACTCTCTGTTTTGGCAGGTGAAAGAATTTTAATTTACAATTTAATTTAATTTTCAAGACTTCTGCAGATAACTGCGCTTATTTTAAGAAGTAATGAAGACAGTCGTACAAGTTTTAAGAGATACTGCAGTTAATTCTGTTTATTCTGAGAAATATTGGAGATAATCGTACATACAAGAAATACTGCAGATGGAAAGAGTGTATATGATTTTACTTCTGACTTTAGGGATAATTTGCCCTAGAAGTGAATTTTCTGATGGAATCCAGTAAAAACCTGAAGGAAAATGTTGTAGCCTTGAAATATATGTACAACAATCACATAATGAGAAATATTAGAGATATTAACTGGACATAGAAGGTTTTCACTTGCTGAGAGATCATTTTTTGCAGTTC
>NC_051213.1:49149668-49167168 GCF_015220715.1 Pygocentrus nattereri | reverse complement strand
CCTTCAGTGCTTTGACTTTATATTCACTGTATTATAAACGTTTTCCTACGGGAATATTTGGACATGTAGTGTAAAAATGTAAACATCCACGTTGGCAGAAATGCCTGAAGTGCCTGAAGTGCCCCTCCCTGCTTCAGACCCCAGGCTTCATGCAGCCGGTCTCTATTTTGACCCTTCTGGCTCTGGAATGGTGTGGTACAGACGCAGGTCAGCGCTGTGTGAAAACACAGAACCTCCCACAGAATAAGCAAAGAGCAGAATATGAAATTCTGCCGTAGCTGCCCTTCCTCCACTTAACTGACCATAATTGGCCCGGGCCTATTTCGGGCGCTCCGTCTGCACTCCGCCCTCTGTCTCTCTCTCTCTCTCTCTCTCTCTCTCTCTCTCTCTGTGTGTGTCTGTCTGTGAGAGAGATGCTCGACCCATTCTTTAAACAATTATAACCACCAGATTGCAGCACAGAAATAGATGAAAACAGAGTTCAGAAATAGCCTCTATATGACCGGAGCCTTCTCCACCCCTGCACAGGCCCAGCAGGCGGCTGAGCGGTCACAGGGCCCTCCTTAGACTTTTCTCCAAACCGCAGCATAATGGACAACAAAATTACTGAGAAACCTGTCCGGCAGGGCAGAGGGGGCCGGCACAGGGGTCTGAGTTACCCCACAGTGGGGCTGACGCGCAGCACCGGAGTGATGTGATTATACTGAATCTAGTGCTAGAACCAACCTGCGCTTCCCTGCTTGGGGCTTCTTTCACCTGTGGAGGGCCAGTAACTTCAGCCAATGGGCAATTAGAAAAGGTGCACGACTCAGAAACTACTCTATCCTCAATGACTAGCCTCCCAGAGGTGTGCGTAAAATTTGCGAAGCAGTAAAAGCTACTGTCACAACAAACGTGCATCACCATACAGGGATGCGGGAAAGCGTTCCTATTCACTGCTGTCAGAAGAAAATCTCTAAAACGGCAACTTTACAGGAGAAGCAAAAACAACCTTTATTTTTAATGTAAGTCAGAGGAACCAGAAGTCATTTTGGGCCGTTTCTTTTAGTCCATTCATCATGAAATTTGCAAACGATGGAAAGGGCAACATGTTTTGTCAAAAACTGTAAAACATCAAAAATGGAGATGCGAGGTTTTCTCCCAGCAACAGCGATAAATGAGATACGAATGATAAATTATTTCCATGTTTTCCGTTTTAATTTTAATTGTTTACTCAGCAGCAAGCAGTGTAAGCAATGTTGGCTAAAGCTGCTGGATATCATGATGACGGTATGAAAAGCGGTTGTTATTAAAATACTGGTCCACTGATTGGATGTGACACACGTACGGACTTTATTTTGGATGTGGACAAACACAGAATTTAAAAGTGGCGTCACTGCTGTGCAAAATAAAAAGAAATGGAAAAGCAACAGTCAGCATCACCTCACACATAGATAGATAGATAGATAGATAGATAGATAGATAGATAGATAGATAGATAGATAGATAGATAGATAGATAGATAGATAGATAGATTTTGTTCCTTTGTGGTCACAGATAGTTAACTCATTATTTCAAGATAACATCAGCAACATTGAGATCAAAGGTTATTTTTTGATGTATAATTATTTATTATTTATAATTAACTCATTATGTCAAGACAACAATTTTGTTATCTTGATCACATAACTAACTCATTATCTCAAGATAACTTTATCTTGAGATCACAAGATAGTTAACTCATTGTCTCAAGATAACAACTTTGTTTTCTCGAAATCTCAAAACAGCGAACTTGTTGTTTCAAGATTATTACTTTGTTATTTTGAGATCACAAGATGAGTTAACTCAATGTCTCAAAATAACAACTTTGCTATCTTGCAATCACGAGACGCCTAACTCGCCACCTCAAGATAACAGCTTTGAATTTTGATCTAAGATAACAAGTTTATCTTGAGATCACAAGATAGTTAACTTGTTATCTCAAGATGACACCTTTGTGAAGATGTTTCTCTGTCCCTGTGAGTATGAAGTCATTTGATCTGTTCCCTCGTTGCTGCTTTAACAAGATGTTTATCATGAAAAGTCGCATCACGATACCGATAAAAATACGATTTATCGTACAGCCCTAACCAAGCGTAGTAAAAGGGTCCGCTGTCCGTAACGGTGATGCCCAAACTTACGCTAAATCATCCCGAAGCTGGACATACTAATCTCAGTAGGAGCCACTACTCAGTTGCTTTTTTCTGGCCATCATCTCAGACGTTTAACTGGACGAGTAAGTCAGCTGCCCACATGAAAAAAGCAAAATCAAAAGTGGAGGGGCCTCAACTAAAGACCCCGGATAAATGACAGCATGAAAGAGCCGGAGGAAGGCTTGTTTATTTCCCCTGATTCTGGCCGACCGCTCATCCATCACAGCCCCTTCTTTATTTCAGTTGTTCACCTCTCAGCGGCTTCGCACAGGCGGTTCGCATTTTACCCAGCTACTGGACAAGGGGGTTTCCTGCCGCACACACGCCAAACGGTGTCCAGATTGGCCGAGTCACAGGGCCGGTGTGAGTCTCCTCAGGGTACCTGCGGCACTGACCCGTGACAGCTCGTTTTCATGGCACGCCAGCCAAAGCACAGCCCTGGTGTTTTGCTGTTTTTCATGTTCTCCCCCTCTCACTCTCGCCCTCGCCTACAGCCAGGGCACAAAACACCGGCCTGAAAAATAAAGCACTCGAGGGAGTGTCGAGAAAAGGCTTCGCAAAAATAACAGCGTCAGGCGTGCGGCGAGGAGCCGGCTGTGTTTTAGACATTAGTGATCTGTGGAGGGGGAGAGTGCGCGACTAACGCAGGGGTGCAGTCCTGTGTTGGAGCCTGATAGGGGGAAAAGTATTTGGGGCTGGTCTTCATGGGGCCCATATTCTGTGGAGAGGAATTTGGGCCACATTGAGAGGCAGTGAAGAAACGAGACCTACAGCGCGTTTCACCCTCTATTCCATTGGTTCTGTCAGCTTAACATTTAGTAGAATAAGCATTTTAAAGCTATTCACTCTGCTTAATTATCTTGTGACCTCAATATAACAAAACTCTTATCTCAAAACTACAGAGCCTTGCTGGTGACATCAAACTTACGACTTAGTATGTTGCGGAAACGAGATCTGAATGTGTGGCCTCGACTTGATAAGGTATGGAAATGAGATAATTAAGTTGTGGCCAAAACTTAATCATCTCAGTCCCATGCCTTACTAAGTCATGGTTTATATGGGATGTCACAAGCAGGGCTCCGTACAAAACAAAGTTGTTATCCTGAGATAATGAGTTATTCATCTTCTGATCTCAAGATAGCAAAGTTATTATCATGTGGCAACGAGTTAATTATCCTGTGATCTCAAGATAGCAAAGTTGTTATCCTTAGATAACAAGTTAACTATACATAGTCGCAAGATAACATAAAGTTGTTAGGTTGAGATAGTGAGTTAATTATCCTGTGATCTCAAGATAACAAAGTTGTTACCTTTAGATAACAAGGAAATTATATTAAGATAACGAATAAACTAGACGTGATCGCAAGATAACAAAATTGTTATCTTTAGATAACAAGGAAGCTATACGTAATCGCAAGATAACGAAGTTGTTATCTTGAAATAATGAGTTCATTATCCTGTGTTCTCAAGGTAACAAAGTTGCTGTCTTTAGATAACGAGTTAACTATATGATGATGTGATGGCAAGATAACAAAGTTGTTGTCTCTAAATAACGAGCAAACTACAAAGTTATCCGTCTTGTGATCTCAAGATAACAATACATAAGGAGCCCCGTGGTCCAGAAAACTCCCACCAGATCCGTCCCAGATCTAACGTTTACATCCCGCATCAGACTCTTTCATTTGAAAGAAAAAAGCCAAGGAAAATGTGCTTTTCTCCAAAATGAGCCCTTTAAAGTGAAACAGACGTGTCCTAGAATGCTCTTAATTCCACAGCCCCCCGCCCCCCGCACCCCGCCCCCCGCACCCCCTCCCTTCTCCCCCAGTCAGCGTGACTATATGTAGAAACCAGTACCAGCTGGCAGCAGACGTGGAAATACTCTGGGGTTTGAAGAAAAGATCTGTACATATTTACGGGCGAAGGACCAGCTTGTTACATTTCCCGAGCTGCAGAGTGGGGGGGATATCCTGCAGGCCCCTCCAGTCATGCTGAGCGATTCATGGACCTCGGTCAGAGGAATCTGCTTAGATGAAATATATGTGCATAGCGCATATAGAGCCCCCCAAACACTCCTCCCACATGCCTTTGTTCTCTTCCTCCTCTCTTTTCCTGTGTGTCAGAGGATTAATTGAAATGCGAACTCATGAGGCTTTTGTTCCTTCGTGTTGATGTTGGGTGGCTTTATGTTTATCCATCCATCCATCCTCTAAGCCGCTTCTCCCTCAGGGTCGCGGGGGGTGCTGGAGCATATCCCAGCGGTCATTGGGCGGAAGGCAGGATACACCCTGGACAGGTCGCCAGTCCATTGCAGACAGACAGACAGACAGACAGACAGACACTCACACCCAGGGGCAATTTATCATGTCCAATTGGCCTGACTGCATGTCTTTGGACTGTGGGAGGAAACCGGAGAACCCGGAGGAACCCACGCAGACACGGGGAGAACATGCAGACTCCACACAGAGAGGACCCCGGTCGCCCGGCCGGGGAATCGAACCCAGGCCCTTCTTGCTGTGAGGCGACAGCGCCACCCACCGCGCCACCCACCGCGCCACCGTGCCGCCGCTTTATGTTCAATTTGGAATAACTGTTTAACCTCTTAAACTAAGGGGGGGGGGCTATATGTTTAAAATATTATATCACAATACTCCAAGACATTTTATGTATAGATATCGCTGTAGTCGGAAGAAAACCTCATATCTCCAAAACGGTAACTTTACAGGAGAAGGAAAATACCTACTTTACTGTTAATATAAGTCAATGGAACCAGAGTTTTTTCCAAGTCATTTTGGGTCATTTGTATTAGTCCATCCCTCATGAAATTTGCACATAATGTTAAGGGTAACATCTACTTTCGAATTATGTCAAAAACTGAAAAATGACAAAAGATGAAGATACGAGGGTTTCGTCCGACCACAGCATACGCATCATGATATTTAGTTAAGCTGCACTAAATCCAATTGTGGTCCCTCACCGCTTGAGTCCGCGGGACACGATGTCCGTGGTTTTCAAAAAGGATTTCAAATTTTGCTTCATCTGACCACAGAACAGTTTTCCATTTTTTTCAGTAGTCC
The DNA here is from genome assembly GCF_015220715.1 of Pygocentrus nattereri. NCBI lineage: Eukaryota > Metazoa > Chordata > Actinopteri > Characiformes > Serrasalmidae > Pygocentrus > Pygocentrus nattereri. The sequence goes on along the minus strand of NC_051213.1, from coordinate 49,161,923 downwards.
ATTTTAAATGAGCTGTGGCCCAGAGAAGGCGGCAGCATTTCTGTTCACAGACTGGTTTCTGGAAGTGCTCCTGAGCCCATGCAGTGACTTCCAGTACAGAATCACGCCTGTTTTCAATGCAGTGCCGCCTGAGGGTCCGAAGATCACAAGCATCCAGTATTGACCGTCGGCCTTGTCCCACACTTAAAAAGATGGTTCTCCAATGGTTCTTTAGTAGTAAAAATGGTAAATTCTATATAGAACTATCTTCATGACATTGTCCTTTGATCTGAAAAACCCTTTCATAATGCATAGACCCCCTTAAACATGCGGGGTTTGCATGGTTCTTTATAGAGTTATTTTATGTACTAAAGAACCTTTGAAGAACCATCCTTTTTAAGGGTGTAGAGCTGCAGCACTGCCTCCGGGTGACAATATAGCAATCTGGTTCACGCAGTTGGTTCTTCACAGCCTACATAACATGCCAAGGGTTCTTTAAGTGTTCATGGTTCTTTATAGAACTACTTTCTTTACTAAAGAACCTCTAAAGAACCATCTTTTTTAAGTGTATATGTTTGGTCAATTTGTCAGAAGGACCTAAAGGACGTTCTATTGTAGGGGGTTACTGTTTATGGAAATGAGCCCTTTAAGCTTGACTTTACACTCCTAAAATAGATGGTTCTTCAGGGGTTCTTTAGTACAGACTGTATAGAACCATGAACACTCAAAGAACCATTTGCATGCTTAAACGGTTCTTTGTATGGTGAAATTGTTCTTCAGACTGATGAAAAACGTGCTATATATGGTTCCAAATAGAGCCTTCTTGGACATGATTCCATAAAATAGCACCACAAAAGGTTCCAGTCATCTTAGAAGGTTGTCATCGTAACAGTAGCAGAACTCTTTTGTGCGATGCATACATTCTCCATCAATCTGAAGAACCATTTCACAATGTGAAGACTCGTTTAAGCGTGCAGATTGGTCTTTGAGTGTTCATTGTTCTGTATAGAACCACTGTCTTTACTAAAGAACCCCTGAAGAACCATTCTTTCATAAGAGTGTAGCTTGGACAGAACCCAGGATGATGTAAAGGACTTCTCGTTAGTGGTGAGCTGCCAGGAGGTGCTCTGTCCAGCGTGTGAGAAAGCGATGTTCTCTCTGTCTCGTGCGGAGGTGTTCTGGCTTTTCATCGGCTCTTCTTACCACCTGGTTCCTCTTCATAAACCTCTGGATCTCATCGTCTGGTTAGGTGCTCTTGTAGTGCTGTGGAAGTGTTGGCGTTCTACAGGAGAACATGTCTGTTATTATCCTTATTCTCAAAGGCAGCCAGAGGCCCTCTGTGTGCCGCTGTTTTGAAGAGATCTTGGGCTGTTTTGTCATATATTTACGTGAAACTACACCGTTCTTCAAGGGTTCTTTAGCAAAGAAAATGGTTCTATAAAGAGCCAAGAACACTCAAAGAACCCTTTGCATGATTAAAGAGTTCTCTTCATGGTAAAAGGGTTCTTCAGAATGTGTTATAGATGATTCTACAGCAGAGTCTCCATCAAGCTAAGGAAGCTTTTCACGATGCAAAGAACCCTTTAATCATGTAAAAGATTCTTTGAGTGTTTATGGTTCTGTATAGAACCTTTTTGAAAAGGGTTCTAATAGCACCAAAAAGCATTCTTCTGTTGTTACAATGTCAAGCTTGTCTTTTGGGTGCTATATAGAACCATTTTCATAAAGGTTCTATATAGAACCATAAACACTCAAAGAACCATTTGCCTGATTAAAGGGTTCTTTGTGACATATAATGGTTCTTCAGATTGATGGAAAATGTACGAGGCATGGTTTTTGAAAAGGGTTCTATACAGCACCCAAAAGCGTTCTTCTATTGTTACAAGCTTGCAATCTGAAGAATAAGGCTCTATATAAAACCAACAAGCTATATAGGACAAGCCAATGAAGCCATTCACGATGCAAAGTACCCTTTAATCATGTAAAAATGGTTCTTTGAGCATTCATGGTTCTTCCTAGAACCATTTTCTTTACTAAGGAACCCTTGAAGAACCAATGTTTTTAAGAGTGCAGAGATGCAGCACTACTCTGCGTCAGGGTGGTGCTGTAGCTAACTGGTTCACCCAGTTGGTCCATCATAGCCTAAACTCTTAGAAAAGATGGTTCCTGAAGGGTTCTTTAGTAAAGAAAATGGTTCTTTAAGATACCATGAATGCTCAAGGAACCCTTTGCATGATTAAATGGTTCTTTACGTGGTGAAATGGTTTAGATTGGTGGAGAATGTGCTGTAGATGAAAAGGGTTCTATACAGCACCAAAAAGGGTTCTACTATTGTTATGATGTCAAGCTGGTATCAATATAAGAACTATTTTTTGGTTCTTTGGTTCCAAGCATAAACGACACATTCACCATCGATCTGAAGAACCATTTCACCATGCAAAGAACTGTTTATGCATGCCAATGTTCTTTGAGTGTTCATGGTTCTATATAGGACCATTGTTTTCACTAAAGAACCTTTGATGAAACATCTTTTTTATGAGGGAAGGAACTGAAACTATCCCTCTGAAATCTGAATCTGAAGACACTCAGATTTCCTTACGGTGAACGGGTTGAACAGAAGGTTTTGTCTGAAGTCCTTTAAGGGTCAGATGAATGAGGTGATTTTTCACCGTGTTTCTCTCTTCCTCTCAGGTTTTGGGTCACTACATCCGCAGGCAGCAGGACCCAGAGACCTTCATTAATGAGATCAAATACATCGCCAGCGACCCGGATGACAAATACTTCTTCAACGTAACGGACGAAGCAGCGCTGAACGACATCGTGGATGCACTGGGAGACCGAATATTCAGCCTGGAGGGTACGAGATACAGTTAACAGATTAGCATGGAATGGAAGTGGTTGCTAGGGATGTTGCTAGATGGCTGGTGTGATATCCCAAGTGGTTGCTAGTGTGTTGTTGGGTGGCTGCTATGATATTCCAAGTGGTTGCAAGGGTGTTGCTAGATGGCTGGTGTGATATCCCAAGTGGTTGCTAGTGTGTTGCTGGGTGGCTGCTATGATATTCCAAGTGGTTGCTAGGGTGTTGCTAGATGGCTGGTGTGATATCCCAAGAGGTTGCTAGAGTGTTGCTGAGTGGCTGCTATGATATTCCAAGTGGTTGCTAGGGTGTTGCTAGATGGCTGGTGTGATATCCCAAGAGGTTGCTAGTGTGTTGCTGAGTGGCTGCTATGATATTCCAAGTGGATGCTAGGGTGTTGCTGGGTGGCTGCTGTGATATCCCAAGTGGTTGCTAGTGTGTTGCTAGGTGGCTGCTATGATATCCTAAGTGGTTGCTAGGGTGTTGCTAAGTGGCTGCTATAATATCCCAAGTGATTGCTATGATATCCCAAGTGGTTGCTAGGGTTTTGCTCCCAATTGGTTGCTAGGGTGTTGCTAAGTGGCTGCTATGATATCCCAAGTGGTTGTTAGGGTGTTGCTAGATGGATGCTATGATATCCCAAGTGGTCGCTAAGGTGTTGCTAGGTAGCAGCTATAATATCCCATGTGGTTGCTATAGTGTTGCTAGATGGTTGATATGATATCCCAGGTTGTTGCAAGAGTGTTGCTTGATGGTTGCTATAATATCCCAGGTGGTTGCGAGGGTGTTGCTACATGGTTGCTTAGATATCCCAAATGGTTGCTATGGTGTTGCTAGATGGTTGCTATGGTTCCCCACGTGGTTAATAGGGTGTTTTTAATTGACTTGTGCAAAGTTTTCAATATCGGCAAAGGCCAATGAATAACAATACACTCTGCAGCCCTAACGTTAGCTTATATTCCCAAAGCACATACTTCCATACTGATTTTTAGTTGTAGATATTCTGTGGCTCTGACATCTTCCACAAAGCCCTTGGTGTCTGCTGTTGCTGTGGCAGGTATAATGGCCCATTTTTGCTGATAAATGGCCTAAGATACAGGAAATGATGATGCCACCCTGTTAGAGGAAGGGAGGAGAACGAACTGAGAGGGTGAGGTGCCACCTCAGATGAAACTCCTGAGCTGGAGCAGAGCTCAAGGATGTACCATCTTGACTCTGAGGAAGGAAGGAAAGCAGGGAGGGGAGGGTTAGGGAAGGTGAGAAGGACGCCCGAGAGTGTGGACACGGCCGCTGGCACGGCAGGATGTCCAAACTGACCCAAAGAAAGGGAAGTACTTTCAACTTCATATGTGTCTGGAAGGCAAACGCTGCTGTTCAAAAGTTTGGAATCCTGTGTCTTTAATAAAATGTATTATATATAGAATGTTATATATAATTTATAACTTAGGTAATAAGTTAGACTATTGCAAACAATGTAAATTTTGTAAACTCTTCTTCTTCTTCTTATTTCGGCTGCTCCCTTTAGGGGTCGCCACAGCGGATCATCTGCCTCCATCTTGTCCTATCCACTGCCTCCTCTACTTTCACACCAACTATCTCCATGTCCACCTTCACTACATCCATAAACCTTCTCTGAGGTCTACCTCTTCTCCTTCTACCCGGCAGCTCCATCTCCAACATTCTTTGCCCAATATATCCACTATTCCTCCTCAACACATGTCCAAACCATCTCAACCTGGCCTCTCTGGCTTTATCTCCAAACTGCTCCACCTTCACTGTCCCTCTGATCTACTTATTTCTAATCTTGTCCATCCTGGTCACTCCCAACGAAAATCTCAGCATCTTCATCTCCGCCACCTCCAGCTCAGCCTCCTGTCTTTTAGACAGAGCCACAGTCTCCAAACCAGACATCATAGCAGGACCACTGCTGTCTTATAAACCTTCCCTTTCACTCTTGCTGCTATTCTTCTGTCACACATCAGCCCTGACATCCGTCTCCACCCACTCCATCCTGCCTGCACCCTCTTCTTCATCTCTTTTCTACACTGTCCATTGCTCTGGATGGTAGACCCAAGATATTTGAAGTCATCCTCCTTTACGACCTCTACTCCTTGCATCTTCACCTTTCCACCTGCCTCCCTCTCATTCACACACATGTATTCCGTCTTATCTCTACCGACCTTCATTCCTCTCCTCTCCAGTGTAAACCTCCACCTCTCCAGATTCTGTAAATTTTGTAAACTACACAGCAAAAATTATTTTTCAGTTTTTTATTCAATATTTCAAGGATTTAATAAATGATTTCCTGAAGAAAGTGCAGAGTGATTACGCAGCTTAAGCACTTGCTAGGTGGTTTCTAGGTTGTTGCCGAATGGTTGCTAGGGTGTTGCTTGATGGTTGCTAAGGTGTTGCTCAGTGGCTGTTATGATATCCCAAGTGGTTGCTAGGGTGTTGCTTGGTGGTTGCTAAGGTATTGCTTGGTGGCTGCTATAATATCCCAAGTGGTTGCTTGGTGGCTGCTATGATATCCCAAGTGGTTGCTAGGGTGTTGCTAGGTGGCTGCTGTGATATCCCAAGTGGTTGCTAGGGTGCTGCTAGGTGGCTGCTATGATATTCCAAGTGGTCTCTAGGGTGCTGCTAGGTGGCTGCTATGATATCCCAAGTGGTCTCTAGGGTGCTGCTAGGTGGCTGCTATGATATCCCATGTTGTTGCTAAAGTGTTGCTAGGTGGCTCCTATGATATCCCAAGTGGTTTCTAGGGTGTTGCTAAGTGGCTGCTATGATATCCCAAGTGGTTGCTAGGGTGTTGCTAAGTGGCTGCTATGATTTCCCAAGTGGTCGCCAGGGTGCTGCCAGGTGGCTGCTATGATTTCCCAAGTGGTCGCTAGGATGTTGCTAGGTGGCTGCTATGATATCCCAAGTGGTTGCTAGGATGTTGCTAGGTGGCTGCTATGATATCCCAAGTGGTTGATAGGGTGTTGCTAGGTGGCTGCTATGATATCCCAAGTGGATGCTTGGGTGTTGCTAGGTGGCTGCCAAGTGGTTGCTAGGGTGTTGCTAGGTGGTTGCTATGATATCCCAGGTGGTTGTTAGGGTGTTGCTTGGTAGCTGCTATGATATCCCAAGTGGTTATTAAGGTGTTGCTCAATGGCTGCTATGATATCCCAAGTGGTCGCCAGGGTGCTGCCAGGTGGCTGCTATGATTTCCCAAGTGGTCGCTAGGATGTTGCTAGGTGGCTGCTATGATATCCCAAGTGGAAGCTTGGGTGTTGCTAGGTGGCTGCTTTGATGTACCAAGTGGTTGCTAGGGTGTTGCTTGGTAGCTGCTATGATATCCCAAGTGGTTATTAAGGTGTTGCTCAATGGCTGCTATGATATCCCAAGTGGTTGCTAGGGTGTTGCTTCATGGTTGCTATGATATCCCAAGTGGTTGCTAGGGAGTTGCTAGGTGTTGCTGGCAGCCACCTAGCAGCACCACTTTTCTTGAAGAATTGTGGATCTTCATTTCATTATAGTACCATGTTGGGTTGGTTTTATTGTAACTATATGCATTTTGTGAGCCTAATTAGGTCAGTTGGTCTGTAATTGATGAGTTATCGATTGTACTGTAATGGATGTGATTTCTTTTGCCATGACAGGAACACTGAGCTACAATGAAAGTGCCTTCCTTATGGAGATGTCCCAGATTGGCTTCTCTACACACATTTTAGATGTGAGTAGACACTGAAAAAAGGAAATGTGAAGGGTCTTTGGTGGTCTACACCACAACATTTTTTTAATATGCCTATATATTAATGATAACTATATGAACTGTATATGGTAAATGTATGAACTGTGATGGTGCTGTTGTACAGTGCCTGCCATTTATGCTGCAGTTTATTGGCCGATCCTCAGTTGTATCTACAGTTACTGACCATTGGAACAGAAACACCTTCCATCCATAGCATTAAAACCACCACCTTGTTTCTACACTCAGAAGAAATTAGGATGTGCTGCGTTATTGAAAGCCTACTGTGCTGGTTTCCAGGATGGGATCTTGTTCGGGATGGTGGGAGCGTATGACTGGGAGGGAGGCGTACTGAAGGAGAGCAATGATGGAAGAATCATGCCTCCACGAGAGGCGTTCGAGAAAGAATTTCCGCTGGAGCTGAAGAACCACGCGGCTTACCTGGGTAACCTCAACACCTGCACATTTAACCTGTTATACACCACAAACAGCAGATAATATACATGCACAGTAAATACAACCCCATTTCCAAAAACGTCGGGACGCTGTGCAAAATGTAAATAACAACAAAATACAATGAGGTGCAAATCATTTAAACCCTATATTTAATTGAAAATAGTACAAAGACAAAATATCCATTTTAAAAATAGATGCCCATTTTGAATTTGATGCCAGGGGCTTGTTTACCGCTGTGTTTCTTCACCTCTTCCTTTAACAAAACTCTATAAGCATTTGGGAACTGAGGAAACACTTCTGGAGATCCATCCATCCATCCATTTTCTAAACCGCTCCTCCGTCAGGGTCGCGGGCACTTCTGGAGATATGAAAGTGAAATATTTTCTGTAACATAGGATTTCAGCTGCTCATCAGTTACGGGGCTCATTTGTCATATTTTTCATATTATACTGTGCCAAATGTTCTCAGTGGTGACCGGTCTGGACTGTAGGAAGGTCAGTTTAGCACCTGGACTCTTTTAATACGGAGCAGTGCTGCTGTAATACATGCAGAATGTGGTTTGACATCGTCTTGCTGAAATAATCAAGGTCTTCCCTGAAAAAGACGTCGTCTGGATGGCAGCAGATGTTCCCAAAACATGTAAATATCATTCAGCTTTAATGGCCCCTTCACAGATGAGCACGTCACCCATGCCATGTGCACTAATGCCCCCTAAACCATCATGAATACTGGCTTTAGAACTGAGCACTGATAACAAGCTGAAGAGTCTTCAGCCCGGAGGACACAGTGTCCATGATTTCCTAAAAGAACATTCTTTTGTTGATTCGTCGGACCGCCGGACACTTTTCCACTTCCCCTCAGTCCATTTTAAATGAGCTCAGGCCCAGAGAAGGTGGCAGCGTTTCTGGATCCTGTTTATATTTGGGTTCTTCTTTGTGTTTTAGAGTTTAACAGCGTTTGTGGATGCAGTGATGAACTGTGTTCACAGACAGTGGTTTTCAGAAGTGTTTCTGAGCCCATGCAGTGATTTCCACTACAGAATCATGTCTGTTTTTAATGCAGTGCTGCCTGAGGGCCCAAAGATCACGGTCTGCAGATACTGGTGTTCAGCCTCGTCCCTCACAGACAGAGATTTCTCCAGATTCTCTGAGTCTTTAATGATATTATGTACTGTAGATGATTGGGCAGTCTTTCACAGAGTGGTGAACCCCTCCTCATATATATATGTATACATACATTTATAAGTGTATGTATAATACAAAACACAGCCCTCTCTGTGTGTATCTGAGATTTAAGCATGGTTGTGTACGGCTCTGTTACAGGTTACACCGTGTCCTCAGTGACCGTAGGGGACTGGAGGAGGCTCTATGTGGCCGGAGCCCCCAGATTCAAACACAAAGGAAAGGTCATCCTGTTTGACCTTAGCCAAGATGGAGACGTCACCATCACACAGGCCCTGAATGGAGAACAGGTACAGGACAAACTGATCTGAGGCAATTCATTTGGAGATATAACTGCAGAAAATCAGATTGTGTCAGTAACTGGTTCCGTGTGTTTTCATGCTCTTGAGTAATCAGATAATGTAGAAACTGCGGGTCTATGTGAGTCAGACAGTAATCGCATTTCTTCTTCCCAACCAATAGACTCACAGAATCAGACGTGACAAACATTGTGTAAAACTCAAGCATCATGGTGTGGCTTTTTTTTAAATCATCAAGTCCAGAAGACGAAGAATATTTTAAATCCTTTATTTTGTCAAGCATGTATTTGGTTTCAGTGTCGCTCCAGAAGTGTTTTGCTGTGTCTTGCAGCAACGCTGCTCACTTATTTCTGGTACCGCCGTCTGTTTTCACACATGTGAAAAAGAGTTTACAGCACTGAGAAATCTGATTACTGAGCTAAAACCAAGCCTCTTTATTAAACTTCTTAATCGGATTTTAGACCTTACTCCAATCTAAAGGGCTCTGTTTACACTACCATTTGAATGATCAGATAACTGCAGAAATCAGATTATGATCAGATTATTGAGTATATGTAAACACACTCAATCACAGCACTACCAAAGCATTTCAACGTTTTCTCAGTAGACTTTGACTTCCCCCCCCCACCCCCCGCCTCTGTCTTTGCAGATTGGCTCGTATTTTGGCAGTGAGGTCTGTGGGGTGGACGTGGACCAGGACGGCATTACGGATATCCTCCTCATCGCTGCCCCCATGTTCCTCGGAGCAGGAAACAAAGAGACAGGGAAAGTTTACATCTACTGTCTGGATGGGGTAAGACACTACACAACAAGCAGTATGAGGCAGTCTTTGCATGTCAGGATTAGAGGTGGGTGAAATAGCAAAATTATAACATTATATTACTCAAAGAAATTTTTACAAAATACAGTATGTCACCATTTTTTATTTTTCAGACAACTGATCAGCTGGAACTAAGAAAAAAAGAACCACTGGTGCTACATTTTCAAAAATACTATCAAAAACTCTGAACACAGTGTGTTTTTATTCAGTATTTGGCGCTAAATCCTGTTAAACAGGACAAATTTTGCTCTCATAATGAAACATGCAGTTGGTCACTACAAGCAATGATGATATACATGATATGTTCACAGAAGCATATTATATTGACATAATTTATCACGATAACAGTATATATTGTCATATCACCCAGCCCTAGTCAGACTCATAAGGCTTTGTTCATCAGACTAATGGCTAACAGCTAACCCCAAGAGACTGGCTTACCCGTCCGCTCATTACTAATTGTCTGAGAGCTGAAATTGCCCAGGACTAGAATATAAGAATGATTTCATACATTTATCCACACCTAAGTTGCTTTCCTGTTATAGAAAGTATTGAATGGTGGTGGATCTCATCTCTTCCCTTCTCTTCCTTCCTCAGGAGGGTTTTGCTCCTAATGGGACGCTACAGGCTCAGTCCAAAGCCCAGGATGCTCGGTTTGGCTATGCCATGGCTGTGGCTCCGGACCTCAACCACGACGGCTACGCTGACCTGCTGGTGGGAGCCCCACTGGAGGATGACCACCAGGGGGCACTTTACATCTACCATGGCGATGAATACTACATAATACCTCAGTACAAACAGGTAAAGAGTTCAACACGAACCACATCTTGGTCTAGGACAGGGGTCGGCAACATGCAGCTCTGGAGCCACTTGCGGCGCTTTTCCTGCCCTGTCGCGGCTCCACAGCTGAATCAGATCAGTAGGTAATAATAAAATAATCCTCCTCTACAGTAAAATAAAGCTCTGCTGATCCTTCAACACAGTTTAACAGTAAATGGTCTTAAACGCTGGAGTTAATGTAGAACTGCTGATTCACCCTTTAACCCTGAAGATCAGCACAGACTGCTGGTCACCATAGCAACACAGACAACAATCTCACCAGCTAGTAGATAAAGAAATGGTAAAGAGAGAGATTTAAGATGGACATCGACCATTTGGAGACGAATGGACTGATTAGTGTTTATAGGCACTCCAGTTGGTTTCCTGATATGTTTAATCTGCAACGGGAAACTGCCAAACACTAAGTTGTGAAGCTGAAGTCAGTATATGGTTGTATATGGTTCTTTGTAGCACCAAAGATGGGTTCTTGTGTTGTTGTAAGCTTGACATTGTAACAATAGCAGAACCTGTTTTGGTGCTATATAGAACCCTTTTTAAAAAAGCATGCAAATAGTTTTTGATGTGTTCATGGTTGAACGGTGATGGTGAAATGGTTCCTCAGATTGATGGAGAATGTGTTGTATATGGTTCTGTATGGCACCAAAAAGGGTTCTTGTATTGTTACTAGCTTGACACCAACAGCAGAACCTAGAACCATTTTAAAAAAGGTTCTACAATCTTCTTCTTTCGGCTGCTCCCTTTAGGGGTCGTCACAGTGGATCATCTGCCTCCATCTCGCCCTATCCACAGCCTCCTCTACTTTTATACCAACCATCTCCATGTCCACCTTCACTACATCCATAAACCTTCTCTGAGGTCTACCTCTTCTCCTTCTACCCGGCAGCTCCATCTCCAACATTCTTTGTTCTTAGAAAAAAGGTTCTACAATACATTCTCCATCAATCTGAAGAACCCTTTTCACCATGCAGAGAACCCTTTAAGCATGCAAATTGTTCTTGGAGTGTTTGTGATTCTATAGATCCACTTTCTTTACTAAAGAACCCTTGAAGAACCATCTTTTTAAGTGTAGCTTGTCCATAAACGAATGACTATATTCTCCTTTATACAGTCTTCACTCTCACTGTCATTCACTCTCTTTGTCTTTGTTGCTTTCTCCCTGTATTTTCTCTTCCTTCATCCGTCCACCCGTCCTCCTCCTCCTCTCTGTCTGTAGCGCATCTCTGGCTCCTCCCTCTCTCCAGGCCTGCAGTATTTCGGCCGCAGTCTGAGCGCTCTGCTGGATATGGATGGCGATGAGCTGCTGGACCTGGCGGTCGGAGCTCAGGGCAGCGCCGTCCTCCTCAGGTGCTCCACACCAAAGCTTTTCATGCATTTTTAATGTAATTTATAGAATTTTCTTCATGAGACTTGAAAACCACAAGACTTTCTAGATATTAATATTGTTAGAACTTCATTCTGAATATTTATTAGAAATGTACTCTAGATAATTCGAATCTGAGATTTTTAAAAACTTCATCAGATTTGCAATCTCTCTTGTGGTTCAAAAGTTATCAACACAGAAAGTTGCAACAACAACTGGGAACGTTGCCTATGATGCACAGCTATGTGACGTGTTCAATGTGCTGTCCCTGGTGCTGAACACAGAGCTGAAGGTGCAGGATCCAATCGTTATGAACCCGCATGAGAATCTCTGGAGAAATGCTGTCACAAGCCTCCACGATGCGGTGCTGAAGGTGGTGTTTGTTGTGGATTTTCTCAGCATACACAATTTGTTTGAGATGATCCCAGAGATAAAAGTCATTAATGAAATAAAAAAAATAATAAAACGGTGTCATGTGACTTTTGACTTACCCTTTGTAAAGTATAAAGTTCAGGCCTTATTATTTATTCAGGCTTTATTTTTGGCCATGAAGTTCAGAATATCCACCTTTTTTGGCTTGAGGCTCAACCCTTGAATGCAGTGTGCCAAACTCCCAGTAAGTTGTGGTTGTGATGTCACAAAGCATGGAGGTTTGGTTGCCTCTGATAGGTCTAACTCATCTACAAAACATTTACGTTTAGGGCATTTTGGCTGATGCTCTTTTCCAAAATTGACT
>NC_051213.1:49144668-49147168 GCF_015220715.1 Pygocentrus nattereri | reverse complement strand
GATAGATAGATAGATAGATAGATAGATAGATAGATAGATAGATAGACAGACAGAATAAAAAAATCAGAATAATTTTGATTTACTGTTTCCTAACAGTTTCCTCCAAATATTCCCTTCCCTATTCATCTGACCAACAGGACACAGCTGACTACATCCGACCAATCAGCTTCTCCCTGCACTTCAAAATCAATGACACAGAAAGTGGGCCTGTGCTGGACGAAGGCTGGCCGACCACAGTGAAAAAAACAGTGAGTTAAACGTGTGATTCAGGTTTATTCCCAGGATTGCATATCGCCCCCTACGCTTCCTGTAGTGTATTACAGTCTGTCAGAGCGACTGTGTGGATCATATGAACATTATAGAGCTTTTTAAATGAAACAGTAGAAGCCGTATCGCCCCCTACGCTTCCTGTAGTGTATTACAGTCTGTCAGAGCGACTGTGTGGATCATATGAACATTATAGAGCTTTTTAAATGAAACAGTAGAAGCCGTATCGCCCCCTACGCTTCCTGTAGTGTATTACAGTCTGTCAGAGCGACTGTGTGGATCATATGAACATTATAGAGCTTTTTAAATGAAACAGTAGAAGCCGTATCGCCCCCTACGCTTCCTGTAGTGTATTACAGTCTGTCAGAGCGACTGTGTGGATCATATGAACATTATAGAGCTTTTTAAATGAAACAGTAGAAGCCGTATCGCCCCCTACGCTTCCTGTAGTGTATTACAGTCTGTCAGAGTGACTGTGTGGATCATATGAACATTATAGAGCTTTTTAAATGAAACAGTAGAAGCCGTATCGCCCCCTACGCTTCCTGTAGTGTATTACAGTCTGTCAGAGCGACTGTGTGGATCATATGAACATTATGGAGCTTTTTAAATGAAACAGTAGAAGCCGTATCGCCCCCTACGCTTCCTGTAGTGTATTACAGTCTGTCAGAGCGACTGTGTGGATCATATGAACATTATAGAGCTTTTTAAATGAAACAGTAGAAGCCGTATCGCCCCCTACGCTTCCTGTAGTGTATTACAGTCTGTCAGAGCGACTGTGTGGATCATATGAACATTACAGAGCTTTTAAATGAAACAGTAGAAGCCGTATCGCCCCCTACGCTTCCTGTAGTGTATTACAGTCTGTCAGAGCGACTGTGTGGATCATATGAACATTATAGAGCTTTTTAAATGAAACAGTAGAAGCCGTATCGCCCCCTACGCTTCCTGTAGTGTATTACAGTCTGTCAGAGCGACTGTGTGGATCATATGAACATTATAGAGCTTTTTAAATGAAACAGTAGAAGCCGTATCGCCCCCTACGCTTCCTGTAGTGTATTACAGTCTGTCAGAGCGACTGTGTGGATCATATGAACATTATAGAGCTTTTTAAATGAAACAGTAGAAGCCATATCGCCCCCTACGCTTCCTGTAGTGTATTACAGTCTGTCAGAGCGACTGTGTGGATCATATGAACATTATAGAGCTTTTTAAATGAAACAGTAGAAGCCGTATCGCCCCCTACGCTTCCTGTAGTGTATTACAGTCTGTCAGAGCGACTGTGTGGATCATATGAACATTATAGAGCTTTTTAAATGAAACAGTAGAAGCCGTATCGCCCCCTACGCTTCCTGTAGTGTATTACAGTCTGTCAGAGCGACTGTGTGGATCATATGAACATTATAGAGCTTTTTAAATGAAACAGTAGAAGCCGTATCGCCCCCTACGCTTCCTGTAGTGTATTACAGTCTGTCAGAGCGACTGTGTGGATCATATGAACATTATAGAGCTTTTTAAATGAAACAGTAGAAGCCGTATCGCCCCCTACGCTTCCTGTAGTGTATTACAGTCTGTCAGAGCGACTGTGTGGATCATATGAACATTATAGAGCTTTTTAAATGAAACAGTAGAAGCCGTATCGCCCCCTACACTTCCTGTAGTGTATTACAGTCTGTCAGAGCGACTGTATGGATCATATGAACATTATAGAGCTTTTTAAATGAAACAGTAGAAGCCGTATCGCCCCCTACGCTTCCTGTAGTGTATTACAGTCTGTCAGAGCGACTGTGTGGATCATATGAACATTATAGAGCTTTTTAAATGAAACAGTAGAAGCCGTATCGCCCCCTACGCTTCCTGTAGTGTATTACAGTCCGTCAGAGCGACTGTGTGGATCATATGAACATTATAGAGCTTTTTAAATGAAACAGTAGAAGCCGTATCGCCCCCTACGCTTCCTGTAGTGTATTACAGTCTGTCAGAGTGACTGTGTGGATCATATGAACATTATAGAGCTTTTTAAATGAAACAGTAGAAGCCGTATCGCCCCCTACGCTTCCTGTAGTGTATTACAGTCTGTCAGAGCGACTGTGTGGATCATATGAACATTATAGAGCTTTTTAAATGAAACAGTAGAAGCTGTATCGCCCCCTACGCTTCCTGTAGTGTATTACAGTCTGTCAGAGCGACTGTGTGGATCATATGAACATTATAGAGCTTTTTAAATGAAACA
>NC_051213.1:49024668-49137168 GCF_015220715.1 Pygocentrus nattereri | reverse complement strand
ATTCCAATCTAAACCGGTATGAGGTCCATCCAACCAGGACTGTGTCAGAGGGGACGGGACCTGAGTTCTACACACACTTCAGGGTGTGTCTTAAAATCAACTATCAGTTACACTATTAGCCATAACATTAAAACCACCTCCTACTTTTCACACATTATCAGCTCCACTGACCACATGGTTTCACACTGGTTACAGACTGTAGTCCATCTGTTTCTCTGATACTCTGTTACCCTGTTCTTCAGTGGTCAGGACCCCCATGGACCCTCACAGAGCAGGTACTATTTGGGTGGTGGGTCTTTGACGAGGTGGTGGTGTGTTAGTGTGTGTTGCGCTGGTCTGAGTGGATCAGACGCAGCAGTGCTGCTGGAGTTTTCAAACACCTCAGTGTCGCTGCTGGACTGAGAATTGTCCACCAACCAAAAATATCCAGCCAACAGCGTCCTGTGACCACTGATGAAGGACTAGAGGATGACCAACACAAACCGTGCAGCAGCAGATGAGCTGTCGTCTCTGACTCTACATCTACAAGGTGGACCGACAAGGTAGGAGCGTCTAATAAAAACTCCAGCAGCACTGCTGTGTCTGATCCACTCGCACCTGCGCAACACACACTCAAACACCACCACCACGTCAGTGTTACTGCAGTGCTGAGAATGACCCACCACCCAAACAGTACCTGCTCTGTGATGGTCCATGGGGGTCCTGACCACTGAAGAACAGGGTAACAGAGTATCAGAGAAACAGATGGACTACTTTCAGATTCTTCTTGTCAGAAACGCCCATAAAGGTGACGTGCGGCGTCTGAAGTTCTGTGTGTGAGGTTGTGTGTTTGTGTGTGTTCAGGTACAGAATCTCGGCTGCTATGTGGTCAGACATCTGGAGCTGAGTGTGAGTTTACCCGCCGTGGCTTCAGGAGACAGAGTCTTCTCCTCGGTGGTGGAAGCTTTCTCTCACAACGTGAGTGTCCAGCTGTGTGTGAGGACCTTCATTCCACTCTGCCTGTGTCCTCAGTGCTGCTGAGAAGTTTACAGTCCCTGGTTTGAATAATACAGAATCCGTCTGGATTAAAGTATTAAAGATTAAAGTATGAAACGATTCTGTAATGATTCTAAAACAAGTTCTAATAAAACTAATGTCCAGAATGAAGTTCTAGTAAAATTAATACCCGGAATAAATGTTTAATAAAATTAATATCCAGAATGAAGTTCTAGTAAAATTAATAACCGGAATAAATGTTTAATAAAATTAATATCCAGAATGAAGTTCTAGTAAAATTAATATCCAGAATACATTTTTTATAAAATTCATATCCAGAAAGAAGTTCTACTAAATTAATATCCAGAATGAAATTCTAGTAACCTTAATATCCAGAATAATTTTAAAATAAAATTTATATCCAGAATGAAGTTCTAGTAGAATACATTGTTAATAAAATTAATATCCATAATGAAGTTCTATTAAAATTAATATCCAGAATATTTTTTTATAAAATTAATACCCAGAATGAAGTTCTAGTAAATATCCAGAATAAATGTTTAATAAAATTAATACCCAGAATGTAGGTCTACTAAATTAATATCCAGAATGAAGTTCTATTAAAATTAATATCCAGAATGGAGTTCTAGTAACCTTAATATCCAGAATAATTTTTAAATAAAATTTATATCCAGAATGTTCTAGTAGAATACATTTTTAATAAATTAATATCCAGAATGAAGTTCTAGAAACCTTAATATCCAGAATAAATTGTAATAAAATTAATATCCAGAATTAAGTTCTAGTAGAATAATTTTTAATAAAATTAATATCCAGAATACATTTGTAATAAATTAATATCCAGAACAAAGCTCTAATGGAATTAATATCTAGAATGAGATTGTAATAAAATGATCATCTACAGTGTAGTTCTAATAACATTAATATCCAGAATGAATTTTTAATAAAATTAATGTCCAGAATGCCTCCTATTTTAAAAACAGGCAATGTTGAGGTAAATACTTTGAGGAGAAATGACTTTGAATAATTCTCAGGTCATTATTTATCATTTACTGTTTGTTGTTTCCAAAACAACGTTGTGGTGTTTGTTTTATAATATTGCAGCTTGTTTATGTGTTTAGGCCTCAGGCGTGAACTGCAGTGTGAGGAGTGACCTGGCTCAGCTGAAAGCTGCTCAGAGAGACGTGCGTCCACTGCATCCTGAGGACATGAAGAAGAACGAGATGCTGGTGAGAAACATCTGCTCATTCCAAATATTATCACAATATGCTTTTCTTTCATCGATACTGTGCAGTGGACTGTGTGACACATTATTATACTGATTAAAAATGATATATATAATTATATTTTTAAATTATATACATATAGACACCGATCAGGCATAACATGACCACCTCTGGATCAGCTGCATGACCGTAACGTTCCACCTCCTCGTTTCTACGCTCACTGTCCACTTTATCAGCTCCACTGACCGTTCAGTTCCCCTCTGTAGTTCTACAGTTACAGACTGTAGTCCATCTGTTTCTCTGATACTCTGTTACCCTGTTCTTCAGTGGTCAGGACCCCCATGGACCCTCACAGAGCAGGTACTGTTTGGGTGGTGGGTCATTCCCCACACTGCAGTAACTGTAGAACTACAAAGTGGAACTATACGGTCAGTGGAGCTGATAAAATGGACAGTGAATGTAGAAACAGGAAGGTGGTCAACAAAGAGTTACGCCTGTGTGTGTGTGTGTGTGTGTGTGTGTGTGTGTGTGTGTGTGTGTGTGTGCGCGTGTGTGTGTGTGTGTGTGTGCATGTGTGTGTGTGTGTGTGTGTGTGTGTGTGTGTGTGTGCATGTGTGTGTGTGTGTGTGCACACTACTTATAGTATAACTTCAGTGTGGGTGGGTTGGCTAAGCTGCTGAATAGGTGGATGAATGTAAATGCACTGGTACTTGTGACATCACAAAAACAGCCCATTGAAAAGCTGCCTGATTTCCATACATGGACTGTTTTTGACACATAAAAACATACAAACATCATAACTGGACCTCAGAGAATTATTAAATACAAAAGAAATGTAATACTGGTCATTTAAGCGGTTGTAGTAACATTTAAAGACCGTCCATACGGGTTTCTGTCCAGAACTGCAGCACAGCGTGGTGCGTGGAGGTGGTCTGTGAAATCCAGCAGCTTCTGAAAGGACAGACGGCCTTTATCCGCATCACCAGAAGAGTGCATGACAACTTCTTCAGACAGGTGAGGCGCACACACACACACACACACACACACACTCCTTATTGCTCAGCTAAAGATGAAAACCACCCTCTTTGGTCAGCTGGTGGTCATTATCTCTCCATAAACGTTCAGTACACATACGTCAGGCTTTCTGCTGAGTGCTGTGTAGTGCAGGCTGACCCTCCTGTGTCTGTGTGTGTATATCAGGCTAAGTTCAAAGCTGTGATGATAGTGGGCTCCTATCATCTGTCTGCACGGGAGTCCAGTCTGGTCACACTGGGGAATGCTGCCCTCTGGAGGGAGGTGAGAAAACTGCAGGAATATGAGGCCTCAAACAGGACTATGGTTAATGGGATACTTTGAAATGAAGTCTGAAATTTTGTCACCAACACCGATGCTGATTTTAAGAAGCTAGAAATGATGATAACCGATATAATTTAATATGATAAGAAAATGTAAATAGCATCAGTTAAAACAAGCCACTTATTAACCCTTAAGGTAATTTTTTTGATTTTTGCATGGACAGTATTCTTATATTCGCCTTTAAAGGCTCTTGCATACAACGTGATACCCATATATTATATATGAAAATGTTCAGAACAGTCTCAGCTCTCTTTACTGAGGCCCTTCTGACCTGGATCGCTGTGTGCGGAGATAATTGGGCCCTAAATCTGAAAAACTGAAATCCGATTTTAGAAATTCTTAGTATCTCTTATGAAAACAGCTTTACGGATGTAGACGAGTTGTTTTGGTGCATGAAATGTGTTCACTAAAGTCTTTAGTAGTGGAATGAACGAGTAAAATAGGAGATGAATGTTCTCCTCATCACTACTTTCCAAACCCGCTGCAGCAGCTTCAGCAGCTCTAAACTTTCTGACGCCGTTTCACACGAGTCTCTGATGTGGACTGAATGAAGAATGAAGGGTTTCCGGCGTGACGGTCAGTCCTTAGTGATCTCCTGAGAGTTTCATCGGTCCGTTTCACACAGAATGTAGATGGACACAATCGACTTGGACTCACCTTAGACATTCAACTCAGAGACTTAAGTCACGACTCGCGCTCTCACCTCAGAGACTCGACTCAGACTTTCATCTCAGAGACTCCAGAGTCAACTTGGACACAAACCTCAGAGACTCAAGACTCAACTCAGATCCTCACCTCAGAGACTAAACTTGGACTCTCACCTCAAAGACTCGAGACTCGACTGGGACTCTCACCTCAGAGACTCATCTCAGAAAGTCACGTCACAGACTCAAGATTCCACTGGACTCTACCCTTAGAGACTCGCCTTGGACTCTCACATCAGAGAGTCAAGACTCGACTCGGACATGAACCTCAGAAACTCAAGATTCGACTCTGACTTGAACCTCAGAGCTTCAAGTCTTGACTTAGACTCTCACCTCAGAGATGTAGACAGACACACAAATCCAGCAGCTCCAAACGGTGAGAGGCAGATAATGTTCATCTCAGCCCCTCTTCATAGGCTCATAACTCCAGATTTGAGTCTCGTATGATCTCATGATGCGATGGAACAGAAAGGGCGTCTCTACTGATTCAGGAAGGGTTTGAACTGGATTTCTGAGCTGGATCATCACAAAGACACAGATATAGAAACAGAGACTTTGATGCACGTGCATGTGTGTGTGTGTGTGTGTGTGTGTGTGTGTGTGTGTAGACGGTGTTGGAGGTGTTGAAGGGTCGCTCTATTCCCATCTCTCTCTGGATCCTGATCGGCAGCATCATCGGAGGTTTGCTTCTGCTGGCACTCATCATCTTCGTCCTTTGGAAGGTACAAAACATCAGACACTTCTGTAACACTTTAGTCGTGTTTAAGGTTCTTTGAGTGTTCATGGTTCTATATAGAACCATTTCTTACCTAACAGAGTTAGCTTAACAGAGACGATAGCTCATTTGGGTGGTGGGTCATTCTCAGCACTGCAGTAACACTGACGTGGTGGTGGTGTGTTAGTGTGTGTTGTGCTGGTGTGAGTGGATCAGACACAGCAGTGCTGCTGGAGTTTTTAAACACTGTGTCCACTCACTGTCCACTCTATTACACACTCCTACCTCGTCGGTCCACCTTGCAGATGTAAGTCAGAGACGACAGCTCATCTGCTGCTGCACAGTTTGGGGTCCATGGGGGTCCTGACCACTGAAGAACAGGGTAACAGAGTATCAGAGAAACAGATGGACTACAGTCTGTAACTGTAGAACTACAGAGTGGAACTATACGGTCAGTGGAGCTGATAAAGTGGACAATGAGCGTAGAAACAAGGAGGTGGTCCGAATGTTATGCCCACCTCTACTGTCACTTTAATTTCACCGATTTCTCTTCATTTGCTCTACAGCTGGGCTTTTTCACGAGGAAACAGAGGACGGACAAGGACGAAAACCACGACGACTGATTCTGCCCACCAGCACTGACGTTTCTGCGGTGGAGATCTGAGAGTGCAAGTTTAAACAAATGACCCCTTCCCTTCCTCTGGGAGCAGGACTTTAATCCATTATAGCTGCCCTCCGTCACTGAGAGAACCACGTTCCACTCACTCTGACGTTACCAAGGTACTTTGGGCTCTAGCAAGCCGGAGTGTGTTGTGCTCGCTCAGGACCTCGTTTTAGCTCTGTGGAGAAGTCCAATGGACTTGGGCAAGTTTCCCAGGGCGCTGCGATGAATGACCTCAATGTAGCTTCGGCGACGGTACTGCCAACGTTAGGCTATATTTGGATTGCGGGGAGGAGGGTGGGGTAGGAACTCAGAGCAGTGAAATGCACTATGCATAAGAGTCAAGAGTATAATTCACGGCAGTCAGATACGCTTTATTTATCTCCGAACAGATACCAGTTTTTTTCCCGCTCATTTCTAAGGTCTGTAAATTGTTTCGTATTATGGAGCTGATGTTGAATAAAGTTTTGTAAGTTGTTTCACAAACACGACGTTCTTTCTCAATTAAATAGCCCACCATATCCAGTCCAGCCCCGAATTCATCAAGTTTTTATTCATAATCCACTCCTCTGCATTTTTCATGGGCCAGCATGGTGGCACATTGGGGAGCGAGAATGGTCTGGGTTCGATTCCCCGGCCGGGTAACCATCGTCCTTTCTCTGTGGAGTCTGCATGTTCTCCTTGTGTCCAGGTAGGTTTCCGCCCACAGCCCAAAGACGTGCAGCCAGGCCAGTTGAAAATGCTAAATTGCCCCTATGTGTGAATGTATGTGTGTATCTGCCCTGTGATGGACTGGCGGACGGTCCAAGGTGTTTCCTACCTTCCCCTCAGTGACCGCTGGATAGGCTGGCACCCCTGCGACCCAGGAGGATAACCGTCTTAGATTGTGTGTGTAAATTTGCTTATATTAAAAACATATCGCTGTCCCTCACTTTCCCCTATGCAGCGATGCACTGCGAAAAACAGCACCAGTAGCCATTAAGAAGCCTGAATTTTGGGTGATGATTCAGGGCATCCGTATGTCTGTGTGTCTGGACGGACGGCCGTCCAGGGTGTTTCCTGCCTTCTGCCCAAAGACTACTAACTCCAGCAACCCCTGACACCCAGGAGGATAAGTGGCTTAGATTGTGAGTGTGTATATAAACATGCAGATTTATTTTTAACTAACGTTGTGGATTACATGCGCATGTAATAGTGTCGTTTTAATATTTACATGCATGTCAGAGACATACTGATGACAGAGACATACAAAGATGGAAACATTTCCTTTGGGAATAGTTTTATATTTATTTATTTAAAAAAAAAACAGAAAATGTAGGCCTCACTCTCTCCTATGTAGCGATGCACTGCGAGAAACAGCAGTAGCAGTCACTAAGACGTGAAATTTGGGTGCTGATTCGGGACGCTCAGTCAGCTAACTAGGCGTGTGTGTACGTCTGGGTGTTTTTCACAAGCAATAAAATAACCAGCACTATAATAATCTTTAAAAAAAGTGCACACGATTCATCTTTAATAAATCCCTAAACAAATACACTCATAACCAAACGTTCTTCCCACGTCCACACACGCTCGTACAGCACCGTCCAGACGCAGAATGACCTAAATAAAAGATCCGCTGTGGCTTCAACGAGAAGACGAAGTAGAACTGATGTAAGACTCCAGCAGGAATATAGTCTCATCCACCTGGTTCTCGCTCGAGTCCAACCTGCCGCCAGAAAACAGAGAGAGTTGCTTGTTAAGGTCACGACTCCACAGCGCCCAGCGTCTCTTTAGTGCTCTGTGTGTTTGGACTGGTATTGTTAATGTGATGTCGCACTATGGGGTGTACAAAATGCACTGATTATGAATATTCAGTACCGCATCTGGTCATTTTTTCAGCTAAAATTAAATTCCGGGGCTATTTTCATACGTTAAATTAAAAAAGGGTTGTGGTTAAATTAAAAAAGGGTCACTCTAAACACACCGCCTTGGCAGAGTTCCACCAGGAATTCGCTGTGTAACTTTAGCCTATTTTTAAACACATAAAAACACAAGCACAGCTGCTTCCCTAATACAGGTGGAGACATTTGCACATATATGCACACGGAATATATGTTTTTAATATTTACATACATGTCAAAGATATACCAAAATATATTTAAAATCACATGGGGGGCGACAACATATGGAAATATATTTCCTGTGCATATGGGAAAAATGTGTCCTTCACTCTCCCCAACGTAGAGATGCAGCATGAGAAATATGGGTGGAGGCAGATAGTCTAACAAAACAGAGGCATAAAAGTTGACATTTGCCACCAAAGTCCATTTATGCCAACTTTACTCTGTTGGACTGAATATAATTACAAGGTATAAATGTTAACACAGTAAATTTTTGTAAAATAGTGCGTAGAGAGACCGAACTGTCCTACCGTGAACATCACCACCTGCTTTATCTTCAGTGCTCTGTGTTAGCAGCGCTGCTCAGTGTCTCAGCATGTTTGCTCAGTACTCGGTTATTCTGAATGAACCAGCTTTATTGACGGAGCGTCTGTAAAGGCTTTGTTTCACATACAGAGCGTTTCATACAGTGTGAGTTTATAAATCGTAGCCTTGTCTGAACACGATGGTCTATTCAAACGTACAGTGAGTGACCAAAGAACATGCGTCAGCCTCGGATGTGATTCCTGCTGTCGCTGTGCTGCTGCTGAAAGTGACAGATGAGGATCAAAACTATGAAACCTACTTTACTCACAGATGTACAGAAGAGCTTTTCTGAGCTGCTCTTCTCCACTGCAGCGCTGCTCGATCCAAGATCACTAATGTAGCATAGCTAGCTAATGTACTTCATTCACAATCAGATAGATTAAATGATTTAACTGTTAAGGTACATTTGCACCAACAACTACTTCATTCCAAGTAGGTACTCAGTATGGTATCGGACTCTGTACCTGCGAGTACTAAAAAATATGTACTCCTACTGGGTCTAAAAAATGGTATCGATGCATCCCCAGAATTAATGCTATCCAGTGGTACGGTACTTGTTGATGTGATGGCGCAGGGCCTCCAGCTGCTGCCTCTCTGGCGGCGTGATCATCTCCTCCACTTCAGTCAGCTGAGCAGCGTCCGCTCCACTGGCCTGCAGCGACGCCAGGATCGCTTCTATTCGCTGAGATTTCTCCAAATGACGTCTGCAATCAACCACCAATGAATTTAGAGCAGAGAAAGGAAAACAAGGAGGGACACAATGTTGCAAGGCACAGCATTTTCCCTGTTCCAAGACCTGATTCAACACCACATTAGATCTCCGACTGCAAAGTATTTCTGCCTTTCGGAGAGGAATCAGGAGTGATGGAGCAGGGAAACTACTGCTTTACCCTCCAGCACCCAACTTCCACTGTACTAGCATTAAAAGAGTGTCAGGAACTCACTTGTTCTCTTTGGTCTCAAACAGTCTCCTCTCTATCAGGTTCCCCACCGCCTGTGAAAGAGTTCCACACAAACACTGCTGGACTGGGTTGCACCAGGTTTGCATAAGTTTATACTTAATTTTGGGCATAAAGTCTTTACTATAAACTTGGCTCAACTAGTTTGTTTCAAACTATACTTTTAGTTTAATTTGATTGCACCGCAAATCTGTAAGTCGTGTCTTAATTACCAACCACTAACTCCTGCGTACGCTGCTTTAGCATGACAACCTACTGAGGAAAAAAATCTCCAAGACAGAAGAGAACGATGTGTACAAGTTAAACCAAATAAAACTAATTATCTACAGCCACTGTCCGATTATTCGGATTATTTCACTGAGAAACCAAACACGCAGCTTTACAAAACGCAGCCTCAGGTTAGCAGTTTGGGCTTCTGCGTCTCATTGAGCTGGAGCTGGTGGTGTTTAGCTACATGCTTGTAGTTTAAATCAGGGCGATGATTAGAGCTGTGAGCAGAGTTTTTAGCTTAGTAACCAAAAAAAGTCCTGTTTTTGGTCTTTTTCGTGTTTTCTATGTTGTTTCTAATAGTTTCTCCAACACTTACACCTGATGAGAGGGCTGTAAATATTCAGTACCTACTGAGCTCAATGTTAAAACTAGTTTGTAGTATAGCTTGTAGATCTGATGTAGTAATGATAAGAGCTGAACTTAAACCTAGCCTAGGCTTGATCTTACGCACAGTGGGTGCAACGGACCACAGATCTATCAGGTGTCATATATGTGAGAGTGGAGTGGGTGTCTGTAGTACCTTGTAGCAGTTCTGCAGCAGCAGTCTTGCAGTGGGCAGCTGGTTAACAGTGTAGAGGTAGAAGGTGCGGGAGGGGGCGTAGTCGGGGGTCTTCGGGATTTCCTAGAGAAAGCGAAACAGAAGTATAAAAGTTCATTTGAGCTGTTCGTTTCAACAACACATCCAAAGTAACAGAGTCAATTCTATTCCCAATTCTGTTCAACGAGTGAGTCCAATGTCTGACTTCTACTCGCCAATGGCCTCAGAACAAGAAGCAAGAAGGTTATATATTTTTATAGAAACGAGAAATTTTCTGGTGCTCAATTTGGTTCAGTTGGGCTCGTGAATCACTGATTGATTCACCGTAAAAAACCTACTCCAAATAATGATTCGTTCACGAAGTGGGCAGCGCCACACGGAAGGACAGACGATCTTCACATATGCAGCTTTGCATTTCCAATTTGCATCCCACATGTAATGAAGATAATTTATTAAAGACAAATATAAAGTATGGATGGTCCTTGTCTTTGGACAACACTTATATTGTTGTTGTTCAAATTACACTTAACTAACTTCCACTCAAGGTTAGTTTTCTCCTTCTGTAAGGTTTGGAGAAGTGAGATTTTGAAGGTATGCATGTTTGTGGCAGTTAGTTTGTGATTTTGCTACCTGTAACTGGACGAGGTTTTCGGACAGCAGTGTGTACAGCATGTCTTTGGCCTCCTTTGCTGGAATCATGGCGAAATCCTCCACCTGCTTCTGCTCTAGATGCCGTTTCCGCAACAGCAGGCGGAAGATCCGGGCCGACCGTGAACCGAATCTGACCCCAAAGGGAACCAAATATGGTTACAAACCCAAAACGTTCACCGGTGAACATTAAACAAAGCAGAAAGTGACCGCACTGACCTTTCCTGAACCACAGACTCCAGCGTGGCTCTGGCCAGGTTGGCCAACGCTCGGTGCAAATCTCAACACACACTTAAGGATCAACATTACGAGTATGAACCACTCTTACGTTTTAGCTTTCGACCAGACTCATTAGACTTACTCAAAAAAAAGACAGAGCCTTAAAGCCTCTATAATGTTCATATGATCCACACAGTCGCTCTGACAGACTGTAATACACTACAGGAAGCGTAGGGGGCGATACAGCTTCTACTGTTTCATTTAAAAAGCTCTATAATGTTCATATGATCCACACAGTCGCTCTGACAGAGTGTAATACACTACAGGAAGCGTAGGGGGCGATACAGCTTCTACTGTTTCATTTAAAAAGCTCTATAATGTTCATATGATCCACACAGTCGCTCTGAGAGACTGTAATACACTACAGGAAGCGTAGGGGGCGATACGGCTTCTACTGTTTCGTTTAAAAAGCTCTATAATGTTCATATGATCCACACAGTCGCTCTGACAGACTGTAATACACTACAGGAAGCGTAGGGGGCGATACGGCTTCTACTGTTTCATTTAAAAAGCTCTATAATGTTCATATGATCCACACAGTCGCTCTGACAGACTGTAATACACTACAGGAAGCGTAGGGGGCGACACGGCTTCTACTGTTTCATTTAAAAAGCTCTATAATGTTCATATGATCCACACAGTCGCTCTGACAGACTGTAATACACTACAGGAAGCGTAGGGGGCGACACGGCTTCTACTGTTTCATTTAAAAAGCTCTATAATGTTCATATGATCCACACAGTCGCTCTGACAGACTGTAATACACTACAGGAAGCGTAGGGGGCGATACGGCTTCTACTGTTTCATTTAAAAAGCTCTATAATGTTCATATGATCCACACAGTCGCTCTGACAGACTGTAATACACTACAGGAAGCGTAGGGGGCGAC
Source organism: Pygocentrus nattereri (assembly GCF_015220715.1). Taxonomy (NCBI): domain Eukaryota; kingdom Metazoa; phylum Chordata; class Actinopteri; order Characiformes; family Serrasalmidae; genus Pygocentrus; species Pygocentrus nattereri. The sequence goes on along the minus strand of NC_051213.1, from coordinate 49,125,462 downwards.
ACGGCTTCTACTGTTTCATTTAAAAAGCTCTATAATGTTCATATGATCCACACAGTCGCTCTGACAGACTGTAATACACTACAGGAAGCGTAGGGGGCGATACGGCTTCTACTGTTTCATTTAAAAAGCTCTATAATGTTCATATGATCCACACGGTCGCTCTGACAGACTGTAATACACTACAGGAAGCGTAGGGGGCGATACGGCTTCTACTGTTTCATTTAAAAAGCTCTATAATGTTCATATGATCCACACGGTCGCTCTGACAGACTGTAATACACTACAGGAAGCGTAGGGGGCGACACGGCTTCTACTGTTTCATTTAAAAAGCTCTATAATGTTCATATGATCCACACAGTCGCTCTGACAGACTGTAATACACTACAGGAAGCGTAGGGGGCGATACGGCTTCTACTGTTTCATTTAAAAAGCTCTATAATGTTCATATGATCCACACAGTCGCTCTGACAGACTGTAATACACTACAGGAAGCGTAGGGGGCGATACGGCTTCTACTGTTTCATTTAAAAAGCTCTATAATGTTCATATGATCCACACAGTCGCTCTGACAGACTGTAATACACTACAGGAAGCGTAGGGGGCGATACGGCTTCTACTGTTTCATTTAAAAAGCTCTATAATGTTCATATGATCCACACAGTCGCTCTGACAGACTGTAATACACTACAGGAAGCGTAGGGGGCGATACGGCTTCTACTGTTTCATTTAAAAAGCTCTATAATGTTCATATGATCCACACAGTCGCTCTGACAGACTGTAATACACTACAGGAAGCGTAGGGGGCGATACGGCTTCTACTGTTTCATTTAAAAAGCTCTATAATGTTCATATGATCCACACGGTCGCTCTGACAGACTGTAATACACTACAGGAAGCGTAGGGGGCGACACGGCTTCTACTGTTTCATTTAAAAAGCTCTATAATGTTCATATGATCCACACAGTCGCTCTGACAGACTGTAATACACTACAGGAAGCGTAGGGGGCGATACGGCTTCTACTGTTTCATTTAAAAAGCTCTATAATGTTCATATGATCCACACAGTCGCTCTGACAGACTGTAATACACTACAGGAAGCGTAGGGGGCGATACGGCTTCTACTGTTTCATTTAAAAAGCTCTATAATGTTCATATGATCCACACAGTCGCTCTGACAGACTGTAATACACTACAGGAAGTGTAGGGGGCGATACGGCTTCTACTGTATCATTTAAAAAGCTCTATAATGTTCATATGATCCACACAGTCGCTCTGACAGACTGTAATACACTACAGGAAGCGTAGGGGGCGATACGGCTTCTACTGTTTCATTTAAAAAGCTCTATAATGTTCATATGATCCACACAGTCGCTCTGACAGACTGTAATACACTACAGGAAGCGTAGGGGGCGATACGGCTTCTACTGTTTCATTTAAAAAGCTCTATAATGTTCATATGATCCACACAGTCGCTCTGACAGACTGTAATACACTACAGGAAGCGTAGGGGGCGATACGGCTTCTACTGTTTCATTTAAAAAGCTCTATAATGTTCATATGATCTACACAGTCGCTCTGACAGACTGTAATACACTACAGGAAGCGTAGGGGGCGATACGGCTTCTACTGTTTCATTTAAAAAGCTCTATAATGTTCATATGATCCACACAGTCGCTCTGACAGACTGTAATACACTACAGGAAGCGTAGGGGGCGATACGGCTTCTACTGTTTCATTTAAAAAGCTCTATAATGTTCATATGATCCACACAGTCGCTCTGACAGACTGTAATACACTACAGGAAGCGTAGGGGGCGATACGGCTTCTACTGTTTCATTTAAAAAGCTCTATAATGTTCATATGATCCACACAGTCGCTCTGACAGACTGTAATACACTACAGGAAGCGTAGGGGGCGATACGGCTTCTACTGTTTCATTTAAAAAGCTCTATAATGTTCATATGATCCACACAGTCGCTCTGACAGACTGTAATACACTACAGGAAGCGTAGGGGGCGATACGGCTTCTACTGTTTCATTTAAAAAGCTCTATAATGTTCATATGATCCACACAGTCGCTCTGACAGACTGTAATACACTACAGGAAGCGTAGGGGGCGATACGGCTTCTACTGTTTCATTTAAAAAGCTCTATAATGTTCATATGATCCACACAGTCACTCTGACAGACTGTAATACACTACAGGAAGCATAGGGGGCGATACAGCTTCTACTGTTTCATTTAAAAAGCTCTATAATGTTCATATGATCCACACAGTCGCTCTGACAGACTGTAATACACTACAGGAAGCGTAGGGGGCGATACGGCTTCTACTGTTTCATTTAAAAAGCTCTATAATGTTCATATGATCCACACAGTCGCTCTGACAGACTGTAATACACTACAGGAAGCGTAGGGGGCGATACGGCTTCTACTGTTTCATTTAAAAAGCTCTATAATGTTCATATGATCCACACAGTCGCTCTGACAGACTGTAATACACTACAGGAAGCGTAGGGGGCGATACGGCTTCTACTGTTTCATTTAAAAAGCTCTATAATGTTCATATGATCCACACAGTCACTCTGACAGACTGTAATACACTACAGGAAGCGTAGGGGGCGATACGGCTTCTACTGTTTCATTTAAAAAGCTCTATAATGTTCATATGATCCACACAGTCGCTCTGACAGACTGTAATACACTACAGGAAGCGTAGGGGGCGATACGGCTTCTACTGTTTCATTTAAAAAGCTCTATAATGTTCATATGATCCACACAGTCGCTCTGACAGACTGTAATACACTACAGGAAGCGTAGGGGGCGATACGGCTTCTACTGTTTCATTTAAAAAGCTCTATAATGTTCATATGATCCACACAGTCGCTCTGACAGACTGTAATACACTACAGGAAGCGTAGGGGGCGATATGGCTTCTACTGTTTCATTTAAAAAGCTCTATAATGTTCATATGATCCACACAGTCGCTCTGACAGACTGTAATACACTACAGGAAGCGTAGGGGGCGATACGGCTTCTACTGTTTCATTTTAAAAGCTCTATAATGTTCATATGATCCACATAGTCTACATTTCTTTTTAGGCGTAGGAAAGAGATGTTTGTGATGGAGAGGATACTGACGACATACATTCCTCCTCCGCTGTCACCGGTCTTACTCACAAACTCCATCTGAGAGAAAAACACACACAGAAAGGTGTATATAATATATATATATACCTCGTGTGGGTTCTCTGGTGGTTCTGGATGGTAAATAAAGTGTCTATATCTGTGTTGTAGTCATGGCGACGCCTGGTTCCCATCACCACCACTGTAATACACTAAACTAATTAAACTGTAGACACTTAAAAACAAGGGTTCAAAGGGTTCTTTAGTAAAGAAAATGGTTCTACATAGAACCATGAACATTCAAAGCACGATTAAAGGGTTCTTTGCATCATGAAATGGTGCAATAATATTTTATTGCAATAAAATGTCCATATTTATGTTGTAGTCACGATGACCCCTGGTTCCTATCACCACCACTGTAAAGACATATGAATGTTGATGAATGAAGGTTCTATATAGAAACATTTTCTTTACTAAAGAACCCGTGTAGAACCATTGTTTTTTTTAAACTGTGTAGTATATTTAGACATTAAACCGTAATGATACTGATTATGATCAGAATTGATTACAATTGATTCTAATATTTTACAGCTTTTTACAGCTTTTTGAGCTGCTGCCCTCAGATCAATGCATTTCTTACCACCTCTCTAATCTGTATGTGTGATTTCAGGCAGATTTTTACCGGATCGTCCACCAGCAGAGTGAGATACTGGTCCAGAATGGGTCTGCCGATGTTGTAGCTGGCAGGCAGAGCTCGAAAGATCTGACAGAAAATAAAACACGACCATAAACACAAACCCCACAGAACAAAACCGCACCACTCATGAAAAACAACACCAAGATACAATAATAATGCACGTCTGCGTGTCCGTGCTCACCTCGTTAGCTGAGAGCGCCTGTGTGTACGTAGCGTTGGCCGGTGTGGTCACTTCACTCAGCCGCAGCATGGTCCTCACGATTTCACTGCTCGTCTACGGCGAGAGGGGGAAAAACAAGAGATGTGCCCAAAGCCAAGACATTCAGGTTACGATTCTCCTATCTCGACAGTTCACAGCGGTTTAGGTCAGAGACTCAAATCCATCATTAATGTGATGAACCGGCTCCTGAACTGACCCTCATGAGCTCCTCCTGCTCAGTGACGTCACGTGACTGAATCACCGCATCATCCGCACAAACTAACGAGCAGAACGAGCTTCGCTGAGAAGATCATTAACTCTGATCAGCTCTCAGCTTCGTTATTAGAGCCAGACGGAGGAGAAAAAGGTGAGACGAGCTGCTTTTCCACCGTTTACAGGCTTTAACGTCTGTTCGGCGCTGTTGCCACGGTAACGCTGAATGATGATGGAAAAAAAAAAAAAGCACATGAATTCCGATCGGAGCGTCACATTAAAGTCGCATGGCCACAAACCGGATACGTATCCGATCCAGGAGCACATATGAAAGGCTACGTTCACATTACCAGGTTAAAGCGGCACAAATCCGATTTTCCGTCCTAATGTGACTCAGAGTCCGAGTCACTTTCACTGAGCGCCATACGCCACTCACAGCTGAAACACCGATATGAGCGGATACTCGGTCATGAACACGGTTAGGGTCACATTACTGGGCTAAAGAGGCTCTAATGTGACTCAGATCTGATGTTTTCAGGGCTGTGTGGACACGAGTCAGTCTGAGTCACTTCAGCTACGTTCACATTACAAGCCTTTCTGCTGAAATCCGATCTGACATGATGATTCCGCAGTGAAGAGAAAGACGCTTCTGAGAGGCTGAAGAGCGAGTGTTCAGCTGGACTTCACCTGGTCCAGTTTGGAGGCCACAGCACTGATGATGGCCTGATGTCTGAAATGTAGATGAAACCGCTCAAAATTCACCTGCCAATAAATCCCCTCATCACCACACACCTGCAGAGAGAGAGAGAGGAGGAGAAGAGAGAGTGAGGGGGGGAAAGAGACAGGAAAATAGCAAGAAAGATGGAGCGAGAGAGAGAAGTGTATGAGAGAGAGCGAGAGAAAAAGAAGAGTGAGAGGAAGGGGAGAGACAGAAGGAGAGAAAGAAAAAGAAAGAAAAAAGCGAAGGCAGAGACAGAGCAAAGGAGTAAAGAGAAAGAAAGAAAAAGAGTGAGAGGAAGAGGAAGAGAGAGAGAGGAAAGAGAGAGGGAGACACAAAGAGAGAAGGGAAAGGGAAAGATAGATAGAAGGGGCGAGAGAGACAGTTGAAAGAGAAAGATGGAGAGGAAAGAGGGTCAAAGAGAGAGAGAAAGACAGATGGGGAGAAAGAGAGAAAAAGAAAAGGTGGAGAGAGAGAGAGAGAGAGAGAGAGAGAGAGAGAGAGAGAGAGAGAGAGAGAGAGAGAGAGAGGAAAGAGAAAGAGGTAGAGGACAGAGGGATGAAGAGAGGAGAGAGAGAAGGGAGGAAAGAGAGGAGAGGAGAGAGAGAGTTGGTATGTAATGCCTGAAGACTGCTTTATCTATGCTGTGTGTGTGTATGTGAGGTTCTGACCGCTGCACTGTCCACTTTGGCCTTCTTTGTTCCTCTTTCTTCTGCATCACCGTCTTCACTTGACCGCCTGCGTTTCCCCCGACCTGAGAGAGCAGATCAAACAGCGTCACACACCAAACACAGCAGCCTTCGGCCCATCGGCAGCTCCTGGCTGAAGCCCCCACGGCTGCGGTCATTTTCATATGCAGCTTTTAAATGGCGAGTGTGTCCGGGGGTCCTAACCAGGGGGTGGAACGGGACCCGACCAAATTGAGAGGAAAACTGGAAAAAATCCATCTAAAAAGGTCTGCAGAGAAAACCTTCCAGGACAAAGAGGTGAAGGTCAAAAACACTTTTTAATGAGAAGTGGACAAAAGTGGACTGGAGGTTATTTTACACAGAGACCAGCCAGACAGAGCTGTTTGGTACGTCATCAACTCCGTATGGAAGCCAATCCGAGAGCTAATAGTCTCATCGCTCGGACTAAACACCTAAACCTGGAAGCCATAAAAGACCACGGATCATCCAGATGCCACTTCCAGGAGTACAGACAGGAAATCACGGCTGCCGTGTGTGTCAGTGCTGTAAGTGTGAGAGACTGACCGGTGAGGTGGATCTGGGGTATTTTATAGCAGTCCGGGAAGTTCTCTGGTTGAACAGGAGGAGCAGCAGCAGGAGCAGGAGATTCCGAAACTGCTGAAGATGTTCTTCCTGCTGCTCCTGCATTGTCCATCAGGGGGCAGCGCTGCAGGAAATGAGTCTCTACCAAGCGGGTGAAGGCAGCGATGACCTCACTGTACTCCATACTCTGACCATCTGGGAGCAGGGATAGAAAAATACAAGCAAAAGTGCTTTATTAGTGCTTCCACTCGCTGGCCACTTTATTAGAAACGCTCACCCCGTGCTTCCGCTCGCTGGCCGCTTTATTAGAAACGCTCACCCCGTGCTTCCGCTCGCTGGCCACTTTATTAGAAACGCTCACCCCGTGCTTCCGCTCGCTGGCCACTTTATTAGAAACGCTCACCCCGTGCTTCCGCTCGCTGGCCGCTTTATTAGAAACGCTCACCCCGTGCTTCCGCTCGCTGGCCACTTTATTAGAAACGCTCACCCCGTGCTTCCGCTCGCTGGCCGCTTTATTAGAAACGCTCACCCCGTGCTTCCGCTCGCTGGCCACTTTATTAGAAACGCTCACCCCGTGCTTCCGCTCGCTGGCCGCTTTATTAGAAACGCTCACCCCGTGCTTCCGCTCGCTGGGCACTTTATTAGAAACGCTCACCCCGTGCTTCCGCTCGCTGGCCGCTTTATTAGAAACGCTCACCCCGTGCTTCCGCTCGCTGGCCGCTTTATTAGAAACGCTCACCCCGTGCTTCCGCTCGCTGGCCGCTTTATTAGAAACGCTCACCCCGTGCTTCCGCTCGCTGGCCACTTTATTAGAAACGCTCACCCCGTGCTTCCGCTCGCTGGCCACTTTATTAGAAACGCTCACCCCGTGCTTCCGCTCGCTGGCCACTTTATTAGAAACGCTCACCCCGTGCTTCCGCTCGCTGGCCGCTTTATTAGAAACGCTCACCCCGTGCTTCCGCTCTCTGGCCACTTTATTAGAAACGCTCACCCCGTGCTTCCGCTCGCTGGCCGCTTTATTAGAAACGCTCACCCCGTGCTTCCGCTCGCTGGCCACTTTATTAGAAACGCTCACCCCGTGCTTCCGCTCGCTGGCCACTTTATTAGAAACGCTCACCCCGTGCTTCCGCTCGCTGGCCACTTTATTAGAAACGCTCACCCCGTGCTTCCGCTCGCTGGCCACTTTATTAGAAATGCTCACCTATTGCTTCCACTAACTGGCCGCTTTATTAGAAACACCAAGTCAGAGTGAAACTACCTGCCCAAACACCCAAAAGAATACAAAAATGTACCGTAAAGCAATATAATAACTTATTATTCAGTACATTAACCGTACTCTGCAGTCCTGCTGCACTGTATGATGCCGTCCTCTACACTCACCCTCCATGCTGTGGGTCAGCCTGTCCGCCACAGTCTTGACTGTACTGCTCATGGTCATCTGACCCCTCTGCAGTATCTCCTCGATCACCAGCTCTCCGGTGTCCCCGTACAGACTCTTGGCAGTGTAGATGTATCGCGGGTAGCGCAGCATGTAGAGAATTCGCTCGCTATTAACTGTGTACTCCACCGGACCCCCGGGACCCCGCCGGCCCGGACCGAACACGCACATACTGTGCTGAGCCAGCACACACAGAGACTTCTTCACCTAGCAGAGAGCAGGATAAAGAGATAGTTCAGCTAAATATGTAGTTTTCCGCAGTTACCGTAAACGCAGTCGATCAGCCGCATAGCATTTCTAGTTTTTCCCTGGAGCTGCGAGGCTAATGCAGCTAGCAAGTTCACCCTAAGTCCAGCTATACAGTCAGTGGAGCTGACAAGATGGACAGTGAGTGTAGAAACAGGGAGGTGGAACGTTACGGTCGTGCAGCTGATCCAGAAAAACTAGACTTGCCTCGTCTTGTTTGCTCTACGGCTGATCGACTACGACTGGAATAAGGGAGAAGGTTCTACAGCAGATGTGTGGGAAGGGGGGAGGCGTGTGGGGGGGAAAGGTAGGAGCTAAAAACAGTACCAGGTCGAGCTGGATGCCGGTTTGATGAGCTAAAGCTCGCAGGTTTAGAGCTCCACTCCTCAGGAGCTCCGTCCCAACCTTCTCCACCACCTCCCCAAAGTGCTCCTGCAGCAGCAGCCCGCACAAACGCACCTCCTGCACCGTCATCTAACAGAGGGGGCATAAAAGACACACTCACTAACCAGCAGGCTGTAGCTCCTGAGGCCTGGAGCCCAACTCAGGAAGAACACAACCACATTTCATCTTCATAAAGCATCTATAACAGTAAAAAGCAGTGTTAGTGTTACTGCTAACTAGAGTAATAACTGCTTCATGTTCTTCATATCTATGTAGTTTCCTTCACTAGTAGGCAGAGGTGGACGAAGTCGAGACCCCCAGGGTAAAATATTCCTCCAGTAAAAGTAGAAGTTCCTCCCTTTAGACCTCCACTGGAGTAAAAGTACTAAAGTATTTACCTTCAAATGTACTTAAGTATAAAGTAAAAGTACTAAAAGAGGAATTCTGGCTCTGATGTCCTGTTATCATTTTTATAACCAGACTGGCTTCATGAACTCATTTCAGGTGAAAGTCCTCCAGCGTCTCTCTTGGTAAACCAGTCTTTTAATAGAAGGTCATTAATTAGTGACGCTGACGTCTATTAAAATGATCAGAAGCACAAAACACTGAAGGTAAACAGTTTCCATCAGGGAGAACCGAGTGGCTCTGAAATCACTTTTTACACACAAGCAAAGTTTCAGTTTCAGATTTATTTACAACTTAGTTCCAAGTTTAAGTTGAATAAAAACTGGCTTTAAACTCAGGATCACAGATGAGCTCCTTTACTATGTTGATCTGTAGGCGTCTGTTCATAAACATAAACCAGCCCAAACTCATTTACTATAAAATGAAATGGTGTTTGTAGAAATTCAGAAAAAAGCCGCGTCAGTCTCGACTGCATATGTGGACATATTTCTATATTGAGCTCTATTTACACAAAGTTAGGTTAGTTCATCATTTATGTTGAACAGACTCTCCCAAAGTTTTACGCTGCTGCGCTGACGTTGAACCGCGTGCTGCACTGGGTCGGTATGACCAACAGGTCAAAACCAGCTCTAAACAAAGTGACCGCTGGGCCCTGATTGGTGCTCTGGCTTTGCGCTTCTTTCGTTTTGATATGTTACGTTTTTATACACACAAAAACCAAAAGGAACGACAGATTTCTCAAAATGTAGGAGGAAAAAGTCGGATATTAGACTCTGAAATGTAGTGGAGTGAAAGGAAAAAGTCCCCAGAACGGAGAAACTTCAGTACAGATACACCAAAAATACTAAAGTACAGAAACCAATTACATTTACTCAGGTACTCAGTTACTGTCCACCACTGGTAAAAGTGATATTTTTGATGGAAGAAAAGAACCAGAAAGGTTCCACATCCATCAGAAGGCCGACCCTGGTTTGGTCCGATTGGTCAGCCCTGACCGGTCTATGCGAGATACTTCTGATTTTATAAACAATCAACACAATAAAACCGATTAACAGTCACAAAACTTGCCTGGAAGTAGAACAAATGTTAAAAAAAGATTTAAAAACATTAAAAACGTGCTGCATACGGTCCTAGATAAGCACCAAATCAGCAGAACCCAGAACCATCTTCAGAAAGGTCCTACAAGCATCAGTCTGAAGAACCCTTTTATCCATCCGAATGCATCTTTCATAACAAGGTTCTTCAAAGGCTCCTTAGTAAAAGGAATGGTTCTATTTAGAGCCATGAGTTCAATACAGAACCATTTCATGCTTCAATGGTTCTCTGCGTGGGGGCAGACTGTGTCCTATGGATGCACCAAAAGGGGTTCTTCTTCTGCTCTGCTGCCAAGATTGTATTCAACAGAAGAACCCCTTTCAAAAAGGTTCAACACAGGGGCTCACAACACGTTCTCCATCAATCTGAAGAACCATCTCGCCATGCAAAGAACCATGGTTCTGTGTGGAACCAAGGAACCCTTAGAGAGACATGTCAAAGGAGGGCTATGGACACTTTCCCAGTCCACCTGCACGCTGTCTTAGTTCTCAGACCGCCTTTAAAGGATTATACAGTTACCTATCTAGAACAGCTGGCGTGCTGAGCTGTTTACAGAGGCATGGCAGAGCCGGTTCGGTTAGCTGTTAGCTTCCCAATGTCAGGCACACTGGATTTTAACACTCCCTCCGCATTCAGGCAAAACCACGCAGGGGCTTACGAACCTCTAAAGGCCAGAGCTTCGCCTCCCCCGTGCTGTCTGTAGGCTTGCAGGCTTAATAACACAGATAAATGAGAGTTTCCAGCTGCTAACTCGCAGCTCTCACATGGCTTCCCCACAACGCCAGTGAATCGTTTCCCTTGAACCGGTTCTTTCCCCAGCGAATCAGTCGAACCGATTCACATCATCAACTGAATCGAGTCCAGCATTTTCGATCCATGCTATGAAAGCGTCGCGTGTTAAAGGAGGACTCGTGATCTAATAGATGACGCGTGAACGACGTCATTTAGAGCGGTTTGGTGTGAAATGCGCCATCATCGTCCACATTACGCTACACCGTAATTAGTCTCTTCAATCATATGTGTGTGTTCAGGCGTCTTCACAGTGGTGGTGATGGGAACCAGGCGTCACCATGACTACAACACAGATATAGACACTTTATTTACCATCCAGAACCACCAGAGAACCTACACGAGTCTCCTGGGCTTATATGGGATGCTGATGATGGTAAACTAGTGGAAAAACTGAAAGTAATAAGTTTTTTTGGGGACTATTTTGCCGCACAGTGCCCTGCATGTTATGTATCCCTCCACCAGGAACGGGGCCCAAGAGTTTAAGGCCCGAATCTTCTCAAAACCGTCATGAAGCAGCGTCTCACTCAGTCTGCTCTCGAGTCTGTGGTCTTGCTTGAGTACATGATGTGTTTCTGGCTCTAGCAGAGCTGGTTAAGACACTAACCGTGTAAGATCTCGTGATTTTTTCATTTATTTAGTTTGCAAAACAACATTAAATTTCACGGGAAAGTGCAGAGCCCCCCTGGTGACGTCCTGTAGAATGTAATGCGTGGCCACGACTTAGCGAGGCGTGGGAACCAGACGACAAAGGGTGGAAACGAGATCCTAATGCGTGGCCACGACTTACTAAGCCACGATCTCGTTCCCGCGCCTTACTAAGTGGTGGCCACGCATGGGCCTGCAGGATGTCCCGTTCCTCATTTCGCCGTCCAATTGGAGTAAGTCTCGCGCTTTACTAAGTCGTGGCCCTGCGTTAGGATCTCGTTCCCACGCGGCGTTTTCATTTACAGGGGATGCCTCTTTAGGGGCCTCAGTCAATGAATCGGACAGCTCGAAAGATTCGGCTCCCTGAATCGAATCGAGCGTTAGAAGGCGCGGACGTGCGGCGTCACGTCTTTGGCTCCGCCCCAGTGCTGACGCAATCGCGCCAGCCCGTTTTCCCCCTTCATGGTAAGATGGCGGAGGCTGCGGCGGTTCCTCCGCATCGCTTCTTCTGTCACTGTTGTAAAGGCGAAGTGAGCCCCAAACTCCCGGTAAGAGGGCGTTCTCTGGTCCTTCTCTCCACCCCGACCTTCCTCCACCTTCGCCGAGCCGTGACAGTCGAGTTAGCGCTCTTTATTCTGTGGAAGTCGCTCGACGAAGCCAGCGCGGACGTAGCCAGGCGGGCTAGCCGAGCTAGCCCAGCGCTGGTGTTCCAGGTTGTTGTTATTGTTGTTGTTGTTGTTGGGCCGCAGGAGCGACGCCGACGGAGCTTTATTGCGCTTTTGTGCGTCCAGGTGAACGTGTATCTACCTGTTCGGGTCAGTCCGAGTCGCTTTATTGCCTCGTTTTAACGCCGAAGGTCTGAAAACACCTCCTGCCAGAAACACAGGAAGAGTGGAGGCAGCGTTTCTCTCCATTCCTCACCATTTTCTCCCTCTTCTGCTCAGCGTTTCGCGTCTGGAGCGCCAACCTGCGCCGCTGGTGTCAAAAAAGTAGCAGATATGCACTTAAATGTTTCCCAGGGCTGAGGCGAGGGTCGCTGGAGGGCGTCAAACTGAAAGTGAAATCTGAAAAGTGTGGCCTGTTTTAGTTCTGAGCGTTGTCATTTTCAGGGCTGGGCGAAATGGACGATGTGTATCGTTATCGCGATAAATTGTCACGATACAAGTCTTCTGAGTGCCTCCAGTGCTTGAATTGTGTCCTTGCAAAGCGAGCTAAATGAGTCCCATCTGGCTGGTTTAGTGCACAAATATTGATGATATTTTTTTATTATTTAGCTCTGCTGGGTTCCCCCCCCCTCAGTTCTAGCTAGAGTCCATACCGTGCATTCGAGACGTGTCGAAGTATCGCAGCGTTTTATTTTGGCCATATCGCCCACCCTTAGCCCGCCCGCGTTCCCACGTTCATTCATGGCTTGAAATTTCAACAAGCGTCTCTTGAAATTTGAAGTTTCGCCTCTTGGAATTGAACGGCTGAGTGTCGCACTGAGCTTGGACGGTGACTTCGTGGCTTAGCTTGCCGTCTGTTTTTGGATGAGCTTCAGATCAACACAGTATTCGCTGTTATTAATATTATTATTATTATACATTATTAAAATTTTTAAACAAGGAAATTAAACCTAAAAACACGGAGAAGCAACAAAACACCCATGTTCTGCGTATATGTGACATCACAGCTAGAGCTGGGCAGTACTTATAATATTATGATAATTACGTTGCGGTGTACCCGCGTATTGTGGGTATCAGCAGTTTAAAACCCACCCTGACTGCAAGCTTGAGCTTAATTAGTCGGTTCTGATTGGGTTTATTGTGTGAAATGACGAATACAAAGACCTGAATTCATAGATTTTGGACTATTTTTAAACAAAGCACTAATGTTTTAACGTATTAGATGTTGGAAAAGCATAAATATCATGACGTGTATCGTGTGTTGTGACGAGCGGAAGTATTGCGATACTACGTTTTGCCTCATCGCCCACATCTAATCACAGCTGGCCGTTCGACACCGCGTTCAGGCTGCCAGAAGAGGTGGATGCTGTGGTCCTCTTGGCCAAAAATCAGGCCTGGGTGTTCATTTATAGAGATAATTGTGTTTAAACTGCGGTTGATTTGGGAAGAATTGCACTTGGATGTTTTCCCCGAGTGGTTCAGCCCTAGTAACAGTCATTTTTCTGGGAATACGTGTTTCTGGGAATACGTTGCTATGAGGAATGGGGAAGTGTCCTGCTTAGAACCATCCAGCAGCTCACATGACTCCCTTGTTTATTTGTAGCTGTCATTTTTGAATTGAAACTGGAAGTTCTCGGCTGATGATGTGTTGCTTGTCTGCAGGAATATATCTGCCCAAGATGTGACTCGGGCTTCATCGAGGAGGTGACGGAGGACTCCAGGTGAGGTTTCTCGTCCAGTCCGCCTGCTTCCTCCTTGTCTGTTGGCTCTCATGGCATGCGGCAGGTCCTGCACGACTGCCGCGCTTGGACCACGCCAGATAAGTTTCAGCGTCACGTGCAACATTTTTCTTGTGTTGTATCACCAGGTGTGGCATTTGTGAGGTTCCATTTTTACCAGCCTCAATCGTTCCCTTGGAAATTAAGCGGGCTGTTTTTTTTTTTTTTTATTGCTGAGTTTTGAGATGGATATGTGAATGACCAAACACTTGCTTCTGATTGGCTGCTTGAGAAACGATCCATCCAGGCTGAAACGCTTACAAGTTCAGCGTGAAGGGGCGGCGCTGAGCTCCTCTAGGCGGATATATGTAAACGGGTCATCACAGAAACGTTGACTTCAGTTCTCGCAGTTCTGAAACGGACCAGGGGGTAAAAAGTACGTTGGAAACTGGCAACATTTACAGCTTAACAATTAAAATGATGGTTCTTCAAGGGTTCTCTAGAGAAGACGCTGGGCCTCGTTCACCAATATCGTCCTGAGTTCCTTCTCAAACATGTTCTTGAGGAAGGTCCTAAGAAAACGTCTGCGTCAGATTCATGACGTGCTCTTAAAGCGTGGAACTGTCCTCACCTTTGTTCTCTGGAGTGCGTGCAGGTTCTGTTCTTACCTGAGAACAAATCCCGAATAAGAGAACAGTGGTGAGTCAGAATCTTCGTGAAAACTGCGTGAGAGGGTTTTAAGAAGGAATTTCTTCTTAAGAACGGTTGGTGAATGAGGATCAGTGGCTCCGTATAGAACCATTAACGCTCAGGGAACCCTTTGAATTGTGGAAGGGTTCTTTAGATTGTTGGAGAACGTGCTGTAGATGGTTTAATATAGAACCTATTTGAAGGGGGTTCTGAACAGCATCAGAAATGGATCTTCCATGCTAAAACGGAGCAGTGCTACTGGAAGCCATTGGGTGGCAGTGTAGTTAATAGTTCACGCCAGTTCCTCTGTATATTATTACATCGTCCTCCTGTGGTTGGACAGTGTAGTGGGTAACACCTCCGCCTTCTACACTGTAGACTGGGGTTCAGTGCCCCGCCTGGGTAACCACCCTACACTATACCAATAAGAGACCTTGGGCTCCTAACACCACCTTCACCTACTTCTATAAAAGGATCAAATTGTAAGTCGCTCTGGATAAGAGTGCCAGCCAAATGCCGTAAATGTAAAGGTAAATCTACCACTGCCATGTTTCGCTGTCACTTTTTACTCTGGACTGCCCTCTAGTGGAGGTACAGCTTAACATCCATTCCAACGTACAGATGCATGGAAGCACGTGGGCAGTGACGAGCCTTTATGATGGGTTTGCTGCAGTGTTTACTTGCATATAGCAATAATCAAATTTGGGCTCCTGAACAACCTTGTAACTTAGAGGACCTTCGGAGAAAATTCCAGTACTGCAAAGCCCCCGGACTTCCTTTTTCTCAAGAAGGAAAACTGCTGAGTCGGAGTTCCTAATATGGGCATGATGCGCGACTTAAGAGCTCTTTGACTGAGCAGTAATTAGTTGGCAGTTTGTGTAACGTGCAGGATAAATAATAAAATAATGCATAATTTAAATTCAACGGGAAAACAAGCCTGATGGACACGGTCGTTCTTACGTTTTGGCCACACAAGGCCAGCTTGCCAGATATGAATGAACTAAGTTGCAGTGCGAGGGATGATGGGGACCCACTTATCATGAACTACCGTATTATTTTCAGTACTTTTCTATCAGCCGGTGTCACAATAAAAATAAATAAACATTATTTACTCTGGCATTTAGATTCTTCCATGTAAGACCAGTGGCCCGATTGCTCGTTTAATGTGAGCCGCCCTGTTTGCTAACATTGTGATTGTTCTTTTCAGTCTTCTGGACAGTAGTTCCAATGGCCTTGATGACACAGCTTCACAGTTTGCAGAGGTATGTTAATATCTGGTGAACGTTCTGGATTCGGTGGAAGCTGCAAGCTGCCTGGAAATGTTTTAGAAAGCACTGATGCACGTTAGGCAGGCAGCTGGGTGCAGGCTATCAGAGTAAAGAGGGTGAAGGGGGCGGGGCTTAGGTTGAACACTCCCACACTCGGATGAGTGGGCTTTGGTTTTTTTCCTGAAGAGCTTATAAACCGCAGAGGTGCTGATTTTGGGGTTTTATGTGGTTGGCTGTTCTAAAAATGCTTCATTTCATGTGTTTAAGTAAAATTACAGCTCTGTGGACGTTTCAACACTGAGCATCCAAAATCGAGCTGAATTTAAAAGCGAAGATCATGTCAGACCTGAAAATGTGTGTGTGTGTGTTTCGTTTTGGTTTGAGTGGCTAAACAGTCTCTCTCTTTCAGCTTTGGCAGCTTTTGTTTGTGGAGCGGCCGTTCACGGTGGACCTGGACAGCCCTGATTCAGAGCCGCGGGTGCCCGGAGGCGGTGGGGGTTTGGGTCTGGGCGGGGGGCCGTTTGGCGGGTCTGTCCCCGGTGGCCTAGGTGGGGGCCTCGGGGGTCCGTTAGGAGGAGGAGGAGAACACTGGGGGCCCGGCCGTCCCCCACGCTTACACACTCAGAGGAGATACCGGTCCAGAGGAAGCAGCCGACCGGATCGATCTCCAGCTGTAGAGGGGTGAGCGATTTGGTGCTTAAAGCGATAGTTCAGCCAAAAAATCTGGTTTACCCGCTTCTTAGTCCCCCCGTTACCCCAAGTGTAGTCAGTCAGCCAATACAAAACAAAAACAAAGAACCTCGGATTACCCCCCCCCCCCCCCCCGAGGGGGCGTGGCTTCATTCGCTGTTCTTCACGCCGTTACTCCATTATATCTTTACATAGAAATGAGCTGTTTGCTGCTGTATTGAGGGTTAAAACACCATATATATGTCCTTTAATGAGTCAGCTGTGATCGCTTGTCCTGCTAATTAGTTAATGTGTACAGTTGAATACACGCAGGTGTTGAAGGAGGCCTGACTGCCCTGCCTGGCTTTCTTCTCCTGGCCTGCCTATATGAACAGTTTTCCTTATAGGAGAACACTGTGCACTGAAAAAAGTGAAATATTTAACCTCTTGTGCTTGTGGGTATATTTAGTTTTTTCCATCTGAATTTACATGCCTGAATGGAAACGCAAATTATTCAGTAACTGCATGAAATAAATGTAATTTTTTATTTTATTTATTTTTGTAAAAGCCCCTCAAATGATCAGAACGTGTGTTTTATGATCTCCACATATCACTACACGCTTACAATTTACTACTAAAGTCCAAAAATCTGCGCCGCTCTTTGTGTTGTTCTCTAAAAATGATGTTTCCAGAGCAGATCACTGAAGAGACGCCGTCTGTTTATAGAGCCCACATTTGGGGAAAAACGGGTCGACTTTCAGTAGAAAAACAAACAAAGTTCAGCTTCTTTTATTATAAGGGTTTAAAATGACATCACCGTCTATTAGACTGGAGAGAAGAGCTACAGCCTCACACGACGCCCAGCTTCTGAATGGAGCTGATGGAATATGAACGTTATGAAGTGAAGAACGTGACGAAATGCGTTGTGGAACCACTGGAGGTTCCAATGAGTAACAAAGGTTAATATGCACGATTTTAAAATGCATAATTTCCTTCTGCGTCAGTGAAATACATCAGTTTACTTTATTAATGTACCGTTTTATGGACTGGAGATGGACAGACTGGAGAAAAACCATTGCATCTCTTTTTAATATCATTTTAATACGTTAGCACTTGATTTATTTTTGTTCCACTGTTCCACCCCAGTACCAGCTCTAGGTCTTACCTGGCTGCCCCATTCTAAAAGTTCTAGCTACGCTCCTGCCTGAATGCCTGACTCATCCCTCACACACCTCACAGCGTGTGGAGTCGTTCAGAGTCTCTGATGGACTTGGTTATGGGCTTTCAGACACTGTGACTCACTGTTATCTACAAACGTTCTCCGACTTCTCTAGCCTTGTAGCTCTGGAAGCTGATCAGCTACATTTGGGAGGATTTTTCATCATCACTTTACTTTCTGTCTACTTTTATACCTGTAATCTTCTTGATTCAGCCTCTGGGCTCTATTTAGCATGTCCTACTAACGGTATGTAGTTCAGTTCAGCAGAACCATCTCGCAATTTCTGTTTCCTTTCCGTCTCTCGCAGTGGCCTCTAGTCATTTCTCTGGCGTTTTGCTTCATGCCTCCTACTATTGTTCTCGTTCTCGTTTGCCCTCTCACCTTCTTTCTTTCTTCTCCTAGTTTGGCTTTCTCCTGGCTACTGAAATCCGAATCTCTGCCTTTGTTTGTTATGCAATTCTCCGCTCAGCAGCCTTAAATTAAAGAGGAGATCCTCTGAGTCTCTGACAGGGAAGCCCAGTTCACCAGAGGAGAATTAGCATTGGCGTGAGCCAGATTTAAAATAGATCCTACAGCAAATTGGTGTTGCTTCATGATGGTGTTATTCATCACTGAAGTTTGTAGGCGTGCAAAGGTGGATGAGTGGATGCCTCTCACGATATGAGTAATCAGGCTCTTCGAGAGTGCAGAGTACAGGGTGAATAATATCCCGGCTGTGATTCGGTCACAGTAGATCACAGCCGTGAGTTTGTTCTCTGTAACGCTGAGGTTTTACCAAGTAAAGAAAAAGTAGATAGAGCAAGGAAGCCCTAAAAATTGCCAAATATTTTTTGTTTTGCTTCAAATGTTGGCAAATTAATTCTAGTAGTTCCCAAAGAAAGTAAGCATTGTTGTTACTTGGTAGCGGTCAGTGGAGTGATGCAGGTACGATGTAACTCACAGCAGCAAGTTTTCCAAGACAGGCAGAAAATCTTTTAATCAATCAGATTGTGTGGGCGGAGCTAATTGTTACATAAGGTAAATTATACAACAGTTGTTGCTAAGCAACAACTTTGACAGCTGTAGGAGACGCTTTACATGAACGTTGAGCGCTTTTACTTCTTACTTTGCCACGAACAGAAAACGGACACTTTTAAGATCTCGTTTGACCGACAGCCAATTTGGTCCGACTCTGAAGCTGTGACAGAAGAACAGCTGAACAACCTGGAATCAGCCAGAAATGAACCCAACACCATTCGCCAAATTAAACGGGCTGTAAGAAGCTTCACAGACCGGCTGGAACAAAACAACATTAATACTGATCTGGACAAACTGACCAAACTGAGCTGAACCTGATATTGGGTCAGTTTTACGGCTCAGTCTGATTTGGTCCGACTCTGAAGATCAGACACGTCTGGCGAATGGTGTTGGGTTCATTTCTGGCTGATTCCAGGTTGTTCAGCTGTTCTTCTGTCACAGCTGCCGACTGAAAAGCTGCTCAGTGGTGACGACAGTTGGGAATTTAGTGTAAGGAGCTGGAGAACGAACTGCCGGCTGAGCAGCGAGTGGGCGGAGCTCGTTACTCTGACGTAGCTACAAGCTGCTCGTTAAGGAGCTATAATTAGGAGGAAGGAACTGAACATTAAAACATATTAAACGCGTTCACGGCCAGTTTATTCATTTCTTACTGTAGTAAGCTGACGTACTCCTCCTGCCGTCACTCGTGTACCTCGGAGGTGTTCGGGATTCTGGCCTCACCTTCCCGCCGGCTGTCGGGGCACAGACTTATAGCTATGGTGAAAAAACGGCCAAACCAGCTGGATCACATTCCACAACATGAATGCATAGAGAGGATAATCTGAATTTAGTTTCACTCCCTTTGCACCCTTGGGTCGCCAGTTCGATCCCCTGACTTGACGGTACATGACTGAAGTGCCCTGGGCGCTGTGGATAGGGCTGCCCACTGCGCTGGGCAAGTGTGCTCACTGCCCCCTAGTGTGTGTGTTCACTAGTGTGCATGTATGTGGGAGTTTCACTGCAGGGGTGGGTTAAATGCGGAGGTCTAATTCCTCTGTGTGCAGACACAGTTGGCTGATGGAACGGAGTTCAGTTCAGTTAAGTTCACTCAGCTGAAGCAGACGAGGTAAATGGTGCCAGGCTTTGGAAGTTCACGCAGAACGCCTTGACCTGTTTTAATGCGCACTCTAAAAAGTGGTGTGTAAAATAGCATCACACGTACTTGGTGGCTCGTTTTCTGACTTTTTGTGTCATATTTTTTTCTGATTTAACGCATTCTGTGTTAAAAGTAACACCATCTGTGTCTCCAGCCGAGCACCTGACGTGTCTAGTTCGAGGCAGCATGTGTTGTTTTTTAGCACATCTGTTTTTAGAGTGTGTACCATCTTGTCTTTTCTCAGCGTCACAAAAGTGGAACGAAGCAGTTGCTGTGCATGCCTTTAAATCTCCTTTATTTTTTCCTTTTTCAGAATAGTACAACAGTTTCTCGCTGGACTTTTTGCCAATTCAGGAGTTCCGGGTTCACCTCCACTGTCATGGTAAATGAAAACATCACTTTCAGATCAGCTGATGTCATAAATCATTTGCTTGTTCTGAGCAGGATGCTGAAATCTGAGCTTATTAACTTATTCATTCATTTATATTGCAGTCACAGTCACAGGATGCCTGAATGAGCTTAAATGTACTGTTTTGTGAGCATAACTGTGTTTGTGTGATGTTAGGACAGGGATGCTGCACTCGAACCCTGGTGACTACGCCTGGGGGCAGGGGGGTTTGGATGCCGTCATTACACAGGTACTGAAAAACTGAGAGTTGACAGACGTGTTAAAAAGTGACATTCATGCAGATTTATTACAGTAACATTTTGTGGCATTTATTGGTGCAACGTTGAGTGGAATCCGATTAGGAAATCTGATAAAGAGGTCAGAAGTCAGATTTCCCAGTGCTGTGAACTCTGATTTCTTTCGGAGTTCTCGGTTTGTGCATGTGCAATAACAGTCGGCAGTGTCGGAAATGAGCGAGGTGCGTCACCACGAGACGCAGCAAAACACTTTTGGGGCAACAGTGAAAGCAAATACATGTTCAGCGAAATGAAGGATAGAAATATTCTTCGTCTTCTAGATGATGTATGTTCATATTTTCAGGTAAAGTGGTGCGATGTAAACATAACGTAAAACACCACGTCGTCTCCTGTGAGTTTATTGGCTGGTTGTAAAGCAGAAATCTGATTACTGTCTGACTCCTGTAGACCTGGAGTTTCTCCATTATCTGATTACTGTCTGACTCCTGTAGACCTGGAGTTTCCCCATTATCTGATTACTGTCTGACTCCTGTAGACCTGGAGTTTCTCCATTATCTGATTACTGTCTGACTCCTGTAGACCTGGAGTTTCTCCATTATCTGATTACTGTCTGACTCCTGTAGACCTGGAGTTTCCCCATTATCTGATTACTGTCTGACTCATGTAGACCTGGAGTTTCCCCATTATCTGATTACTGTCTGACTCATGTAGACCTGGAGTTTCCCCATTATCTGATTACTGTCTGACTCATGTAGACCTGGAGTTTCCCCGTTATCTGATTACTGTCTGACTCCTGTAGACCTGGAGTTTCCCCGTTATCTGATTACTGTCTGACTCCTGTAGACCTGGAGTTTCCCCGTTATCTGATTACTGTCTGACTCCTGTAGACCTGGAGTTTCCCCGTTATCTGATTACTGTCTGACTCCTGTAGACCTGGAGTTTCCCCGTTATCTGATTACTGTCTGACTCCTGTAGACCTGGAGTTTCCCCGTTATCTGATTACTGTCTGACTCGTGTAGACCTGGAGTTTCCCCGTTATCTGATTACTGTCTGACTCGTGTAGACCTGGAGTTTCCCCATTATCTGATTACTGTCTGACTCGTGTAGACCTGGAGTTTCCCCATTATCTGATTACTGTCTGACTCGTGTAGACCTGGAGTTTCTCCGTTATCTGATTACTGTCTGGCTCCTGTAGACCTGGAGTTTCCCCGTTATCTGATTACTGTCTGACTCCTGTAGACCTGGAGTTTCCCCGTTATCTGATTACTGTCTGACTCCTGTAGACCTGGAGTTTCCCCGTTATCTGATTACTGTCTGACTCCTGTAGACCTGGAGTTTCCCCGTTATCTGATTACTGTCTGACTCGTGTAGACCTGGAGTTTCCCCGTTATCTGATTACTGTCTGACTCGTGTAGACCTGGAGTTTCCCCGTTATCTGATTACTGTCTGACTCGTGTAGACCTGGAGTTTCCCCGTTATCTGATTACTGTCTGACTCGTGTAGACCTGGAGTTTCCCCATTATCTGATTACTGTCTGACTCATGTAGACCTGGAGTTTCCCCATTATCTGATTACTGTCTGACTCATGTAGACCTGGAGTTTCCCCATTATCTGATTACTGTCTGACTCATGTAGACCTGGAGTTTCCCCATTATCTGATTACTGTCTGACTCATGTAGACCTGGAGTTTCCCCATTATCTGATTACTGTCTGACTCATGTAGACCTGGAGTTTCCCCATTATCTGATTACTGTCTGACTCCTGTAGACCTGGAGTTTCCCCATTATCTGATTACTGTCTGACTCCTGTAGACCTGGAGTTTCCCCATTATCTGATTCCTGTCTGACTCCTGTAGACCTGGAGTTTCTCCATTATCTGATTACTGTCTGACTCCTGTAGACCTGGAGTTTCCCCATTATCTGATTACTGTCTGACTCATGTAGACCTGGAGTTTCCCCATTATCTGATTACTGTCTGACTCATGTAGACCTGGAGTTTCCCCATTATCTGATTACTGTCTGACTCCTGTAGACCTGGAGTTTCCCCATTATCTGATTACTGTCTGACTCCTGTAGACCTGGAGTTTCCTCATTATCTGATTACTGTCTGACTCCTGTAGACCTGGAGTTTCCCCGTTATCTGATTACTGTCTGACTCCTGTAGACCTGGAGTTTCCCCATTATCTGATTACTGTCTGACTCCTGTAGACCTGGAGTTTCCCCATTATCTGATTACTGTCTGACTCCTGTAGACCTGGAGTTTCCCTGTTATATTATTAATCAAGTGCATGTAAACGTGCTGATCGAATTCCTGACAAAATCTGGTTTTCTGCAGTTTTGTAAGTGCATGTAAATGTTTCTGATTAAAAATCTAATGTTTCATTAAAATTTTAACTTGTTGCTCATGTAGTGCAATATGACGTCGTGGCTTTTACCGGTGGAGTTGGGGATAACTTCATGAACAGCTGTCCAAGTAGCAGTTTGCGTTCTCCTCCAAGCATGTTGGGGTGGAATGACAATGCATTAGTGACCGATGGGTGTCTCTCGCCTTCACCCTACCAGCTTAGTAGCACTGTTTGATGGAGGGAGCCCTAGCTAGCAGGTGGAATTGGCAATGGCTAAGTTGAGGAGGGCATGTGGAAACTTGAATAAATGTGAAAATACAAAAGACGTACATGCGTACATTAAGGTCCAGTTTAAAGTTCTGCACTGCTGATCTGTGTTTTTGTAGCTAAATTATGTAGGTTGGAAACAACAACAACAAATGTTAACATCAGCTCGATTATAAAGACAAACAACATCTGATCTCTCCTAAGTGTGAGCTTCCATACGCATGTAAAATAAATATAAGAAATTAATAACCGGCTCTAAATGTAGGTATTGTGATATAAACTGAATCCTCAGTTGACTGTTTCTCTCCCTCTCCCTCTCTCTCTCTCTCTCTCTCTCTCTCTGTCTCTCTCAGTTACTGGGTCAGTTTGAGAACACAGGTCCTCCTCCTGCAGACAAAGAGAAGATCTCCTCCCTCCCTACAGTCATCGTCTCTCAGGAACAGGCCGGTCAGTCTCATAAGTATCTCTGCTGAGCTTCAGTGTTGCACGATGTAAAGCTGATCCAAGTGAATTTGGTCCCAATTTCCTTGTTTTACGAATTTATAAATATCAGATGTTGGCATCACTCCACATTTCCCATGTCTGTGCATCCCAGACCAGAGACCAGAAAACCTGTTTCATATTTTAACTGGATAGGTCTGTTATAAATGCTAAGGTTGCAAATGGTGAACCTCGCATCAACTCTAGCCGTGTTGGAGTTTAGGAGTAGCTTAGCTTCTACTTTAAAGCTGCACTGTGGAAGATTCTGGGATTTGGCGACCTCTCTGGCAGAAGCGTATTATTGCATGTCAAGTGCGGAAAAATGTATTGTAGCGTGGGTCGTGCCTCGGACCCCCACTAGCGGATCAGTCTCACGTTTGCAAGCGTGTTGACAGAGAATTCAGAGAGGACTCGGTCAGAACTTGGTGAAGGATGTGAGTGAATTGTCTAGTGTTGTCATCACATCTTCATCAGTGCAGTGTTAAAGCGTTCTGAAATGCTGACGCGACCAGCGGGGATCCCGATGCATCAAATTTTTAAATTTATTTCATTTTTTAATTCAACTTCAGGAGACACAGAACATTAACCTATTTTGCTTGTGGGTATATTTCGGTTTTTCCATCTAAACTTACACGCCCAAATTGTAAGGCAAATTATTCAGTAACTACATGAAATAACTAAAAAAATATTTTTTGGTAAAAGTTTTTCTCAAATGAACAGAAAATGTGTTTTATGATCATAAACATATTGCTATATGCTTAGAATTTACTGCGGAACTCCAGAAATCTTAGATGCTTTGGTTTTTTAAATTAAAAATCATTTTTTCAGTGCATATCCTGGAAGAGACGCCATCTGAGATCAAGTTTATAGCCTTTATTTTTATAGATTTTTATGGCTGTGTGGAAAAATGGGTTGACTTTCAGTAGAATTTTTTTTTTATGTAGGTGTTGTGATATAAACCCAGTCCGTTCTGCGGTTTCTCGTTAGGCTGAATGAATGATTACGGTGCTCAGTATTACCAGCAAGGTGGAGCTACACGGCAGGTATTCCTCTTGACCTCCTCTGTCTCTCCCTCTCTCAGACAGCAATATGGAGTGTCCGGTGTGTAAAGAGGACTACACGGTCGGAGAGCCGGTCAGGCAGCTGCCCTGTAACCACTTCTTCCACAGCGACTGCATCGTACCCTGGCTAGAACTGGTGAGACTGGGATGGGAGTGAAGATGATCATAAAAAACAAAGGAGGGACGAGGGGTAAAGAAGAGGTGGGGCAAGGGAGTCGGCTGTGGCTTGCAGTGATTTGCCCACAATGATGAGGGGTTGTTGGTATGTTCAAGGGGCTGGGTGGCCTAGAACCAATGTGTCAAACAAGATCAGGACCGTGGCACCATCCAATCCGGCCCTCTAAATTATTTAGATTTTCTATTAATATTAGCTCATTTCACAATCGGCAACACTACAATCCCCAGCATGCACTGCACCGTAATTTACACCGACACCCTACTCCCAACTGCAGGTTTCTACCTATTTGCATGTCGTATCACCAAACATACCAGCTGTGTTTTAGCTGCAGTTCAACCAACATAAACACTATAAACGCTCAGCAGCTCAGAAACTGGTTAAGAATTAATGAACGTCCGGAAAAGATTTAATGGTTACCTGTAGTTAATGTAGCCTAAAAATACCAAGTATTAACATGTAAAATATGAAGGTTCACTATGAATGGCTGTACTTAAACTATAATACACCTAGAGTTCTTCTTCTATATTTCGCCTTCTCAGTTCCTTCCTCCCTACTTTTCCTTCCTTCCTCCCTCCATCCCTCCCTTCATACTTTCCTTCCTTACTTCCTTCATATTTTCTGTCCTCTCTTCATGCTTTCCTTCTTTTCTTTCTTTCAATCATACTTTCCTTCATTCATTCTTTCCTAGAAGGGGTAGTTGTTTGTAGCGCCCTCATGTGTACAGTTGCGAAACCTTCCTCAACTAGAATAATAAACTCTTCTATTCCAGTAGGAATCGCTGTTTATTGGAAAAGTATATTTTGCAGCATTAATGGCCGTGATGTCATAGAACCGCCCCTTCCCTCCAACCCTCATTTTCTCTCTCTCTCTCTCTCTCTCTCTCTCTCTCTCTCTCTCTCTCTCTCTCCCCAGCATGACACGTGTCCCGTCTGCAGGAAGAGTTTGAATGGAGAGGACAGCAGCAGCAACCAGCCTCCGACAGAGCCATCCCTTAACACTGACCCCCGCACACAGGAGAGATGGTCCTTCTGAGACCCCTGCGCTTCGTCTCGTCTCTGCTCTCGCTCTCTCGCTCGCTCTCTCTGTCTGACTCGCCCTGAGAGTTTGCCGCTGTAAGACGATGTCCAGGCGACGCCTTTTAAACGCGAGGCCTCCTGCTTTTCTTCCAGTGGCGCCCTCGATGTTGATCGGTCAGCAGTAGGTGACCCTACGGTGCTCTTAAGTGAGCTCTCCGCACAAAAGGTGACAGTTTTTCATCTTAAAAATGCAGTTTAAACACAGGATGGAGGAGATTTCAGTCGCAGCGCTTCACACGGAGAAGATGCTCACCTGAAAAGTTCAAAAGGCGTCGTCTGAACACTCGGCTTTCCGTCTTAATGCTGACCCCTCTCTCTCTCTCTCTCTCTCTCTCTCTCTCTCTCTCTCTCTCTGTCTCTCTCTGTCATCTCTCTCTCTCTCTCTCTGTCTCTCTGTCTCTCTCTCTCTCTGTCTCTCTCTCTCTCTCTCTCTCTCTCTCTCTCTCTGTCTGTCTCTCTCTGTCATCTCACAATCTATTTTTTTTGCCTCTCTTCCTCCTTTCTTATTCCTTTTTCTTTCTCTGTTCTCCCTCGTTCCACTTTTTTGTTACTTTCTCACCTTTTTTGTTCTTTTTCACTTTTGGTTTTCTCTCTCGTCTTTGTCTTTCTTTCCCTCTCCACTCTTTGTTTCCTCATTCTCATTTTTTTTTCTTCATATTACTTTTTCTCTGTCTTCTCAATCAATTTTTTTTTGCCTTTCTCCCTCTATTCTTTATCTCTGTTCTCTCTCGCTTCACTTTGGTTACTTTCTCTCCTTATACTTTTTTTGTTCTGTCACTCGACTTTTGTTTCTCTCTCTCTCTCTCTCTCTCTCTCTCTCTCTCTCTCTCTCTCTCTCTCTCTCTCTCTCTCTCTCTCTCTCTCTCTCTCTCACACACCACCCTCGTACGGTTTACTATGGCTTGTTTACTGTTTTGCTGTTCATCTCTCTGGCGCTCTGTCCATCGTGGCCTGTCCTTTCTCTGTGTCTACACTTACGCTCTAATTTTGTTCCATTTTTTTCTGTTTTGCATTTGATTTCACCTCCTGCCTTCTCACTTTACTGGTACTGGAGACCCCCCACCGACCCCCCGCCCACACCCACCCACACAAACCTCCTCCACAAGCCGAGCTACAGAATGTACAGTGCTCAACTTCCTGTAAAGCCGAAGTCTACGGGCTCCATAGATCCAGAGCGTGTTCGCTGTGAAACCCGACCGCCGCGGTTACGGCGTCTTCAGTTTCTGAAACGTGCTTTACTCCTCGCGCTGCTCTCTAACGTTCTGTTGCTCTTTGTTTGCTCACTCTTTCCATCTTCATCGGAAGAGTCCAGCGTTTTATTCCGATCTCTACCTGCAGAGCGTGATCGATGACCACGGACGAGAACTTGGACACGTTTCCCTGATCTTAGAACGGAAAACCGCTTGACTTGAAACGGAAGCAGCTGCTGAGTGTTCTGCCAGTCAGTTACTCTCTACAGCCTGTAGATTCTCCACAGGGTGGAAATGAGCTCCAGAGGGAAGCCTTTGGTGATTCACAGGTTCTGCTTGATGATCACGGATACAAGAAAGTGAAGGTGGCTGAACTACTTTTATGTCTTTGTCCAGCGATGCAGAGTTGAGCAAAACTGGACAAGAACAGTTTTGGGAAGATCTTCTGTCAGCTTATCATCCCAACTGCTAGAGTGGAACAGCTGGAGCTTCACATTTGTGTGTTATAGACAATTATTTCAAGCGTTTTCCCACAATTCAGCTGCCGGTTGGGCGTTTTTTTTTTGACTTAATGGATTTTCTGTTCCAGATGTTCAGCGAAACGTTTAGTAAGTGATCACGCTCTGCAGATGGAGATCAGGGTAAAAACGCTGGCGTGCTCATTTAAAGACCTGCTTGTGGGATCACGCCGTCTTGTCTGGGTAATTGTTTCTCCCTTCTGCACCTCTTTCTGGTGTATATATCACACACCCATCTACACCCAGTTCTCCACTTTTCACTCTCATTTGTATCACTTTTTTTGTAAATAATTTTAGTTCCAAAACCCGTTCAAAGAAAAACAAACAAAAGCATACGGAAATGACAAAAATGACGAATCCCTAAATATTAAAATATATATTATATATATGATGTGTACGATGACGATGATGTATTAATAATAAAACTGAATAAAAATCAATTCCATGTTGATCTTGCTAATACAGGCTTGCATGAGTTGGTTACACATTTGCACATGGAGACTTTTTCATTTCATATTTGTTTTCAGAACTTTATGCACAGCAGAGCTAATCCAGCGTTAAATGATCACTTTGCCCCGACGAGATTGATGTTTAACACTTTTTTTTTTTATTGCTTATCGAAAGGGAAAAAGGGCATTAATACAGGGTGATTCACTCGAAAGAGGCCCCGAATATTCTATTGTAACTCCTGCTAGGATGAAGCAATCTGAACCAAAAAAATCCGCTACATCCCTTGACGTGTGTGTAAACGATGCTGGAAGTGATCTCTGCTTTCTGCCAGACCCATGAAGGGGTATGGGGGTCAGCACCCAGAAGTTGCCCTCATCGCTCCGGTGCAGGGGCGTCCCGGCTTGTTCGTTCAGAGTTAATACAGGATATTCAGGGCCTCTTTCGAGTGAATCTCCCTGTACATTTTAAGTTTATCCAAACAGATTCTTCAAATGAAACTTGAACCTACCTGCTGTCCAGACAAAACCTTGTATCTCAGTTTTTGTCTGTATTTTTTGACCATTTGAAAGAGGCAGCAGCCCTTCGGCTGTGTCCCAGTTCAAGGGCTGCGTCATTCGGAGGCTGCATGTAAAGGCCACTTGCGTCACAGCGGTGCCACTAGGCCGTCCCATTTCGAAGGCTCCTTCATATGTGGCCGAGAAACGTGTCGTCCTTTTCCATGGCAACAAAGAATCCAACGGTTTGATCCTTCACCAGCCGACACATCCCGAGGTTCACCGTGTGGTGGCGAAGATTCGAGAACATGGCGTAGTCGGCAGAGGAGTGAACAGCGGCTGAGGAGACACTTCAAGTGGAAGTATTGGGTTTAAACGGAGTCGATCAGCTGACGATACAGATGTTAGGTGCTGGCGGTGAAGCATCTCCAGCTTTAGTAAATGAACAAAAATGAAAGTAAAATTTCTCCATTAAAAGTTACGGGTTTTCCTCGTCCCGTGAAGTTACGGGGTTTTGTTCCGACAGCAGCGACGTGCCTTAAAAACAGATCAGAGTTTCACTCCAACAACAGCAGCACAGGCCCAAGCCAGACAAACGTTCTCCCTCCACTCATCACATAGACGCTGCTCGAGATCATCGTTACAACAGCAGGTCAGTCGTCCTGACGAGTCGCTTTTCATGGTTATTTACAGATGTGCACTTGGAATCTCCTCAATCCGCGTCAGTAACATCCTTCACATTTCTGCAGCGTGATGGAGCCGCTAGACTGCCGGAGGCTGGACGGGAGGTCGTATCAAAATCGACGGCACTTCAAACGTGCCAGCTGCTCTTTACGTCGTGGCGACGTCTCGTGATGAACGGACCCGTACAGAAGGGCTCAAGTCACAAATCCTCAGTAAACACTTAAATATGACCGTTTTCTGCTACGTTTAGTGCAGAATTACTGTTAAGTTGCTAAAATTAAACAGGGCAGCTTTTCTAACAGATATGCAGGTAAACGACGAAAAGACTTGAAATGTAAAAGCAAACAAATTAACACAATTTAATGCTAGAATCTTACAGTTGAGACACTGAATCACGGTTTTATTTCAGTGCTCAGAAATGTACATTTTGTGCACAGATTTCCAAAGATCAAACGTTCAGATGTTTTTCCACTGTTAAATTTCACATTTAATAATTCAGTATTCAGAAATTAAGACCACTTTTCAGGCTGCTGACTTCAGAATTTTAAGCTGAATGTCTGAGCCCTGGACAGAACTACAACCCCAATTCCAGTGAAGTTGGGACGTTGTGTAAAACACAAAAACAATACGATGATCTGCAAATCATTTTCAACCTATATTCAATTGAATCCACTACAAAGACGAGATATTTAATGTTCAAACGGATAAACTTTATAGTTTTTTGCAAATATTCACTCATTTTGAATTTGATGCCTGCAACACGTTCCAGAGAAGTTGGGACAGGGGCGTGTTTCCCACTGAGTTACATCACCTTTCCTTTAACACTCAGTAAGCGTTTGGGAACTGAGGACACTGATTGGTGAAGCTTTGTAGGTGGAATTCTTTCCCATTCTTGCTTGATGTTCGGTTTAAAGACAGTTCAACATTCATCGATTTGTTTTAAATATATTGCATTACAGTTCATTGTTTTCAGTGGGTTTAAATGTTAATTTGAATTCAACAGTAACTCAAATTTTGTCTTGTTTTTAAACAAGTATGTAGTGTCATCCAAAAACAAATACATCCAAAAACAAAGCAGCAAATTAGTTTTTTTCCCCTGATACTGGCCCTTTAAAGCTCCACGCTATATACATCATACTCATTCCAATCAACTGTGAAGTGCATTAAAAAACCTTCAAATCCAAACCCAAAGGCCAGAGGGCGAGACGCTGTGGTGGAAATGAATCAGTACGTTGATCTAAAGCCTGCGTTAAAATTCTCAAGGCTACGTTCAAGCTGTTTGTTCCATATAGAAACTCAACACTTTACTTGGACGGTCCACTGTAGATGCTTCGGAAATGCTCAGCATGTCTAAGTAACGTTCAACTAAACATCTATTAAATGAAACTGAACTTCAACTTCAGTATGAAAGAGTTTATTAAACCTAACCCTAAACCCTAAACCTAACCTTAAGCTCAAGGCAACACCCACACCTACACCTAACCCCAACCATAACCCCACTATTGTTGATGATCAACTGAACATCATGAGAAAGTTAGTTAGTGATTGAGGCATCTGAAAAGCATCCATAGGGGACCATCCAAATAAAGGGTATATATATATACACACACACACGTACACATATCGGTTTCATGGTCATGCAGCTCTTACTTTACATGAAATGATTTAGCATTAATTACAATATGTATTTGAAATATTTTGTTTGATGATTTAGACAATAGCTGCTTTCCAAGGCCTGGGCTGCAGCTGAGGTCAGCGGCATTTCTCGGCCGATACGTCATACAGGCCGTCCAAAGCAAAGGACCCTTCGTATACAGCCCATGCGTCAAACACAAGGCCAGATCAGGCCCGTCGCTCAATCCTATCCAGCCCGCAAAGTATTTTAACTTTATATTAATATTAGCCCGTTTCACAATGCGCTGCACTACAGTCCCCAGCATGCACTGCAGCGTAATATCCACTCTGACTCTCCTACCCCAACAGAAGTCTATGGGACAGCGATTACACCTCAAATTACCACTTCACATTAGCTCAGCAAGTCTTAATGACCTCGCAGTAACAAAAGGATGCCCGGTGTTTAGTCCAAGCAAATGGGTTTTAAAGAGGTTTTTGGAGACGTTTACATTTTTAATATTTCAAGCGTTCATTAATATTTTAACGTCCCTACTTCTTCTGCGTCTCTTGAATAAACAATGGTCAGTTCGGTTTATGGCAAAATGTTATTTTAAAATGAAATAAAAACATGAGTTTCCTCCGCAGGGTGTCTGGACTCTCCCTTAGAGATAGGGTGAGAGGTTCGGTCATCCGGGAGGGACTCGGAGTAGAGCCGCTGCTTCTCCACGTCGAGAGGAGCCAGCTGAGGTGCCTCCTGGACGCCTCCCTCGGGAGGTGTCACAGGCAAGTCCACCCGGGAGGAGACCCACAGTTCTCTGCAAAAACTTGTTTTAAAATGTAAGTTGTTTACAAAGTAACAAAGACAAATTAAAGTATGTAAAGTGTAAAATGACTGATTAATTAAATAATTCATCCGTATATCGTATATCGTCCAGCCCAGGCTTTGGAACACAACAAATGTCTGGAAATGTCTTGTTTTGAGAGTTTGATGCTGACAACATAAGCCGCGTGTAGCTTAGAGCCGTGTGCCTTCCCTCCAGTCCTGTCTGGAGAGTAAAGGGTTACGGTCAGGTCAGGACCTGTTCCAGAGCAGCGTGAGGATGGAGTGAGGAGGCGCGCTGGAGGGTAAAAAGCCCACCGTCTGATCCCACACTTCAAAAGGAACCTCCGCATCAGACCTGCGGGTTTTAAACATACAAGGTACATTATAATGCAGAACTCTCCGGTCTCACAACGCAGCCACTGACCATCATCAGGACACGTCATTCTTCAGCCTGACCTCGATCTGCAGCGTCCGTAACCCGTGGTCAGTTATCAGAGTCGATCGTTTCTTCATGTTTGAAAACGTTGCACTTAAGTTGCATAAGCGTCCTGCAACTCACTTGAAACTTGGCCGCAACAGTAGCAGGTGTCAGACAAGTTTCATGAAACAGCCAATTACAATGCTGATAACACGTCATCGGACACTGGTAAACATATTTTCAAAGCGTTGACAGTCGACATGTAAAACAGAATAGGGTTTATTGGGCAGTTGAAAAGGAGATTCCCTGAAATATTAATTAAATAAACATTCGTTTTCAAACATACACACAACGCAACAATAAAAAAGGCATATAGAGTTGTTTTATAATCTTTAGTCTTACACAGTTTATACAGTGACTGTCTGTTCTCTTCTTGTAGTTCTTTCTTGAGTGCCTGGCTCGGCTTTGCTGCTGTAGCACTGTGAATTTCTCCCTAACGAAGGATTATTGTATTTAATAAGCGGCATAAGCAGCGGTTTGCAAGGCTGTTCGTGTTAGCTGGTTAACCCGGCCGGCTACAGAAACGTTTCATTCGGGCAAGAGGATCTCATGTCTTCAGTCCAATAAACCATGTTGTGTGTTTATTTTTTGTCCGTTGGTCAGAATAATCAATCGAGAAAGATCAATGAGTTTGATCACACAGACGCTCCTAACACACGGCGCTGAAAGAGGAAAAGTTCATCACGTAACTCGCACCTCATTTCTCACCTGTTCAGAACAATCAGCGCTGCCGAGCCGTCAGGTCTGATGAAGGCGGAGCTTTCCAGGGCGGAATGTCCGCTGGTGGACACGCCCACTCTCTGAGACCCCTCCCACAGGAACTTGCTTTATTTATTGAAAGAGAATAACAAAGTAAACACAAGACTTATTCCACTGTCCAGGCAGGGCTGCACGATACGATCCAACCACTGGTATTGAGATCATGTTGCTACATACTGGGATTTCAATACGCCTCATGATATAATACATAAAAAGCACTGCTGTGGCAGATATATAATGGAAAATAAACAGGTGGGTTAAGTGGCATTTGTTATTGTTTTTCTTTTCTTCTAGATGTTTTTCTGCAGAGAACATCATCTGATCTTTCTCAACGCATTTCTTATTTTTAAATACATTTGTTGTTCCACTTGATTCCTTTCATGATAATAATGCTAATTAGTGCCTCTATGGGAATCTCTGTGTTACGTTAGCACTAAGCTCACTGAGATCCACTGCCACTTCTGCACACTGGCTCAGCCCAGAGCTCGATTAACTAACATATGCGTATGTATGTATGTATGTATATATGCAGATAAGATAGTCTGGTCCATAAGTATTTGGACGGTGACAATTTTTGTCATTTTCTCCTTAATTTGTCATGAAATAGCAGCAAACAGGCCACACCTGGCCATGAAACCGCTGCAGTTTAAACACTGTCCACTCTATTAGACACTCCTACCTCATCGGTCAGGGTAGAAACAGATAGGTGTACCTAATAAAGTGCTCAGCGATAGTTTGCTCAGTTTCTATTCTGTTGAGCTGCTTCTCCAGCTCTGCTTTACTGCTGCTACTCTGCTTTGGAGCAGAACGTCGTAGAGTCGTATAAGCGTCGGATCCTCTGCTGAGAGATGCCGGACGTTCTCAGAAGTTCTCAGAAGTTCACCAGGTTTTTTAAGCTGTTACGTTTTTACATTTACTGCCGTCATTATTTCACTACAGTAACTGCTGGACTTCATCACCCACAGAGCCTGGTCTGGAGCTGTGGCCGGCCAGGCCGCTCACAGCACGTCAACGTTGCAAAAGCCAATATCGCAATAACGATGAAGAAACACGCAGCTGTGTTTCCAAAGAACGGACCAGTTCAGTGAGACAGAGACGACAGCTGCTCTTCAGAGCTTCTACTGAGAACTGGTGAAACGTTCCAGCTGGTCGTGATGAAAGTTTTATAGGAGCTGCTCTGTTGAAGGTCAGAGGCGCAGACTCTGAGCAGCTCATACAGAAATAAGAACAGTAACGATCAGCTGCGCCAGCGCTCACACCTTCAGGGTTTTTACATATAGAAATAAACAGCAGAAGGTATTTTTACAGGTTTTATGCCATATTTCAAGTATTTGGGCAAATAATTAAAAGACTGAATAATACGCTGCATTTGTCTATTTATAATAAGCTTCCCAGCGTCGTGTCTCCAGGGCTGCCCAAAAGGTGAAATATAAGGCGTTCTGGATAGTAATTTTATGAGAACCGCATTCTGGATAATAATGTCAGAACTTCTTTCTAGATATGAATTTTATCAGAAGATCCTTATATCAATTTCACTTCATTCTGGAAAGAAGTAATATTTAGCCCTTCATCCTGAACTTTATTAGAACTTCATTCTGGACGTTAATTTTATTAGAACTTCATTCTAATGTTTGGGTGTTTGGGGGATCAGGCTGCGGTGAAGCCTTCTGACCTGAAGTGGGCCATGCTGTAGAAGGTGGGCTGTTTGTAGAAGACGTCCCTGCTGTGGTCCACAATGATGGTGCTGTCCACGAAATTCTTGACCCAGTTCGGCCCGCCGCCCTGATCTAGCGCTAAATTCCAGTCAGTCCATCCCGTCACGTGGTTGTTCAGGTCCTGTGGTAAAATAATGGAAAATAGTAATAACAGGGCTGTAGCACAGGTTTCATAAACTTCTGAAGTCTGACCTGTCACCATGACGACTGAATTTGGGACAGTAGCTGTTCCAGAATAACAGCTCCTCACTTCATAATCCCATCATTACCTCCAGATCAGAAAACAGCATCACACAAACATCCTAACTAGACTAAACCTCCTAAATCCTGTCCTAACTTTAGGATGAACCCCAATAGGGTCCTAACTTCTGTTTAAGGTCCGGTTTTCAGAAACCATAACTCGAGTCTGCAGCATTTGGGTTTTTAAACGCAAACCACCGCTTTCAGTGTCGATACCTGTAGCGTCATTATGCTGGTTAGAGTGAACTGAGCATAAAACCACAGGCACAGACAGTTAAGACAATAGTTAAGGCAGATCTGGGGTTCATCCTAAAGCTAGGACAGGATTTAGGAGGTTTAGTCTAGTTAGGATGTTTGAGTGATGCTGTTTTCTGATCTGGAGTTAATGATGAGATTACGACCTTAAGAACCGTTGTTCTGTAACAGCTTCTGTCCTAAATTCAGTCCTGATAGTCATCATGGAGACTAAACAGATAAGATTTCAGACTTAAGTCGTTTCTGTAATACGACCCCTGGATCTTAAATTATAACAAAACAAAAAAAAAAGATCTACTGATAATGTTTGTGTGGTTATTCATGAAAGCCCTCCAGGATGAAACTGTTCAGGTTGGGCCCCAGAAAAAAAAAAGAGCTTCAGCCGCTCCTTTCAGGTGTGCAGATCCCTTGGAAGGCTGCAGTGATCCGTTTGCTTCCTGACAGCCATGAGCAGCACAACGTTTAATCATTTTTCCACATCTCGGCCTTCAATAGCTACAGACTGTCTGCAGGAATGACACTTCATATCACTTCAACAGGAACAGGAGGGACTAAACTGAATTGGCGGATGTGCAAATGTGACATCACAACCCTGATGAGTTCAAAATGGGCTGGTCTTGTGGCTTAGCGTCCACACAGAGGTCAGTAAACGTATTAAAGTATATATCAAATGAATGGATCCAAAAGTGGCTCATGTGGCGAATCAGGTACCTCTATAATATCACTGGCGTAGTCCTCAGCTCTCTTCCAGCTGCCCAGTTGCACACCTCGGTCAAAGGATGTCCAGCCAGAGCAGGCTTCAGTCCCAAACAGGAAGTACTCAGGGTAGAGGTCATGCGTGGTTCCTAGAGTGATTTTGGCGGGAGCAACGTGGTCCAAGTACCAGTGGAGACCGATGCCATGGACGTAGCGCGCCGCGTGAGTATCACTCAGAACCTGCAGCAGAACAGAGAAACACTCCTTAATAGTTCTTAAAGCCTTAATAGTTCCAAGCCTTACAAAGCCATGGCCATGACTTAATGATCCTATTCCCACACTTTAGTAAGTCCTGGTCACTACTTAATTATCTAGTCTCCACATCTCATATCTCTTGCAACTTAATTATCTCATTCCCACACCTTACTAAATCATGGATATTTAGAATTATGTATACCTAGTTTCCACACCTTACTAAGTCATGGCCACTACATAATTATCTTCCTCTCATACCTTACTAAGTCATTTATACAACTATATAGTCTTGCCTTGCTATGGATAGGACTTAATTATCTTGTTTCCACACCTTATGAAGTCATGGATACAACTTAATTATACCATTCTCCAAACTAAACGGGCTGTAAGAAGCTTTACAGACCGGCTGGAACAAAACAACATTAATACTGATCTGGACAAACTGACCAAACTGAGCTGAACCTGATATTGGGTCAGTTTTACGGCTCAGTCTGATTTGGTCCGACTCTGAAGATCAGACCCGTCTGGCGAATGGTGTTGGGTTCATTTCTGGCTGATTCCAGGTTGTTCAGCTGTTCTTCTGTCACAGCTGCCGACTGAAAAGCTGCTCAGTGGTGACGACAGTTTGGGAATTTAGTGTAAGGAGCTGGAGAACGAACTGCCGGCTGAGCGGCGAGTGGGCGGAGCTCATTACTCTGACGTAGCAACAAGCTGCTCGTTAAGGAGCTATAATTAGGAGGAAGGAGCTGAACATTAAAACATATTAAACGCCGCGTTCACGGCCAGTTTATTCATTTCTTACTGTATTTATTTAACTGCTGTATTAAAGCATTAGAGCACTCCAGGAGGGAGTTATCACCAATAACATCACGGCTGTGATGATCTACGGACACCAGATCACAGCCGGGATGTTATTTCACGATAACACATCCCCTCTCGGGTTCTACTGCTTATTTATCCCACCCTCTCTTACCACTTTGGCCCAGTAAGGAAGCAGGAGCCTCTGGTCATCCAGGATCATAAGACGCGTCTTTGCGTACCGGGAGGAATGGAGGGCAGGGCCAAGGTCCATCGCAATCCAATCACGCTGTTGTTCTGGTCTGAAACCCAAAGCCTGGAAGCTGTAATTGGTCAATTCTCCGGCAGTGGGCTCGTTTCCTGTGGTCAGCCCCCAGAAGGAAAGGTTGTGTTTCTCATATTCCTCCAGGAACCTGAGAAGGAAGACGAGGGAAGCAAGAAGTCGAGCAATGAAAGGGGGAAAGTATATTTCCTCCAAAGAAGGAGTGTGTATATTTATGTGATTCAAACAGTCACTCTGACAGACTGTAATACACCACAGGAAGCGTAGGGGGCGATACAGCTTCTACTGTTTCATTTAAAAAGCTCTATAATGTTCATATGATCCACACAGTCACTCTGACAGACTGTAATACACTACAGGAAGCATAGGGGGCGATACGGCTTCTACTGTTTCATTTAAAAAGCTCTATAATGTTCATATGATCCACACAGTCGCTCTGACAGACTGTAATACACTACAGGAAGCGTAGGGGGCGATACGGCTTCTACTGTTTCATTTAAAAAGCTCTATAATGTTCATATGATCCACACAGTCGCTCTGACAGACTGTAATACACTACAGGAAGCGTAGGGGGCGATACAGCTTCTACTGTTTCATTTAAAAAGCTCTATAATGTTCATATGATCCACACAGTCGCTCTGACAGACTGCAATACACTACAGGAAGCGTAGGGGGCGATACGGCTTCTACTGTTTCATTTAAAAAGCTCTATAATGTTCATATGATCCACACAGTCGCTCTGACAGACTGTAATACACTACAGGAAGCGTAGGGGGCGATACGGCTTCTACTGTTTCATTTAAAAAGCTCTATAATGTTCATATGATCCACACAGTCACTCTGACAGACTGTAATACACTACAGGAAGCGTAGGGGGCGATAAGGCTTCTTCTGTTTCATTTAAAAAGCTCTATAATGTTCATATGATCCACACAGTCGCTCTGACAGACTGTAATACACTACAGGAAGCGTAGGGGGCGATACGGCTTCTACTGTTTCATTTAAAAAGCTCTATAATGTTCATATGATCCACACAGTCGCTCTGACAGACTGTAATACACTACAGGAAGCGTAGGGGGCGATACGGCTTCTACTGTTTCATTTAAAAAGCTCTATAATGTTCTTATGATCCACACAGTCGCTCTGACAGACTGTAATACACTACAGGAAGCGTAGGGGGCGATACGGCTTCTACTGTTTCATTTAAAAAGCTCTATAATGTTCATATGATCCACACAGTCACTCTGACAGACTGTAATACACTACAGGAAGCGTAGGGGGCGATACGGCTTCTACTGTTTCATTTAAAAAGCTCTATAATGTTCTTATGATCCACACAGTCGCTCTGACAGACTGTAATACACTACAGGAAGCGTAGGGGGCGATACGGCTTCTATTTCTCTGTACTATAAAAGATTTTCTCACAGATGTCAGCTGTGGGGCAAAGAGAGAGGAAACAGCATGAAGGAAAAAGCATAATGGTTTGATAAGCCGATCAATCATTTATAGTCTACAGATTAATCAATCTCTAATTTGTTTAACGTATATGATTGTCACCGTATACAGTATCACAGGTTATGTACCTGATGTAGTACTGAGCCCAGGTCTTGTACTCTTTGTCCCCTGGCTGGCCTTTGAGTGAGCCCTTGCCAATAAGTGCTCCATTCGTCTTCAGCCAGGAGGGGGCGGTCCAGGCAGAAGCGAACAGAGACAGAGGGCGAGCAGATAGAGCCTGAGCCCGGTGCAGCAGGGGAATCTGTGAAAAAACACAAGAACAAGTGAGAACCTCATACTATTTACTAAATTATAATACAGCAAAAGGTCGACATTTAAGAACAAAATGCCTTCATGAATTTGAAAACTTCTCACAGAGAAAAGAATCCTGATCGGAGAGTTTTCTGTGGGGCCTTTCAAGAATTTACCACTTTAGTTTCCAACCAAACGTGGCACTGAAATATGACTATTACTACATTTCTTACAGAGTTTAAACACAACAAGCGTGATGAATATTCACTCATTCATTTATCATCTTTAACTGCTTAATCCAGAAAAAGTCGCGGTAACAATTGGGAGAGCAGAGAATCCCAGACGGCACTGTAAACTTTCTCCAGCTTGTTCTGGGGGACCCTGAGCCGCTCCCAGGCCAACTTGGAGATACAATCCCTCCGGTGGGTCCCAGGACGACCTCAGAGTTTCGTCTCAGTGGGCCGTGCCTGTTGGGAGGCAGCCAGGGGGCATCCAATCAGATATCCGAACCACCTCAGCTGGCTACTCTCAATGTTGAGGGGTAGTGGCTCTACTCTGAGCTCCTCCCGGATGATCGAGCTCCTCACCTTATCAAGCAGAGTGTAGCCGTCACCCTGCAAAGAAAGCTCATTTCCGTCACTTGTACCTATGATCTCATTCTTTCGGGTCATTACCCACAGATCATGAACATAAGTGAGGGTTGGGATGTAGACTGACCGGTAAACAGAGAGCTTTGCCTTACGGCTCAGCTCCCTCTTCACCACTACAGTCCGGTACAGTGACTGGATTACTGCAGCCACTTGTCCCAGCCTGCGGCCGATCTCATGATCCCTCTTCCCATCACTCGCCAACAAGACCCTGAGATACTTAAACTCCCCCACCTGGGGCAGGTCCTCTCCCCTGTACTTGGCAATGCCATCCTTTTCTAGTCTGATGAATCTTCTTTCTTCTTCTTCTTTCGGCTGCTCCCTTTAAGGGTCGCCACAGCGGATCATCTGCCTCCATCTTGCCCTATCCACTGCCTCCTCTACTTTCACACCAACCATCTCCATGTCCACCTTCACTACATCCATAAATCTGAGGTCTACCTCTTCTCCTTCTACCCGGCAGCTCCATCTCCAACATTCTTTGCCCAATATATCCACTATTCCTCCTCAACACATGTCCAAACCATCTCAACCTGGCCTCTCTGGCTTTATCTCCAAACTGCTCCACCTTCACTGTCCCTCTGATCTGCTCATTTCTAATCTTGTCCATCCTTGTCACTCCCAACGAAAATCTCAGTATCTTCATCTCCGCCACCTCCAGCTCAGCCTCCTGTCTTTTAGACAGAGCCACAGTCTCCAAACCAAACATCATAGCAGGACGCACTGCTGTCTTGTAGACCTTCCCTTTCACTCTTGCTGCTATCCTTCTGTCACACATCAGCCCTGACACCCGTCTCCACCCACTCCATCCTGCCTGCACCCTCTTCACCTCTTTTCTACACCGTCCATTGCTCTGGATGGTTGACCCAAGATATTTGAAGTCATCCACCTTTACGACCTCTACTCCTTGCATCTTCACCTTTCCACCTGCCTCCCTCTCATTCACACACGTATTCTGTCTTGTCTCTACTGACCTAGTCTGATCTAGTCTGATGAATATATTACATAAAAATTAACTGTAATTCCCGACATGTGAGCTTTAGGTTTCCAAAAAGATCTAGATGGTCCTGAGGGTTCCCCACAGGTATAGGGAGGGTGGTGTGGAGAATAAGATCACAGCAGGTCACAGTAGATCATCCCTGCTGGGATTTCATTGACCGGCAGTGTTCAGTTGCTTTTATGCAAAGAAACAAAAAGAAAAAAGTGAAGCAAAAAGCCGCAACCATTTCCTTCCACCAAAAAAACTAGTTCCACCACACAAACCACGGTGGCCTACTCATGTCATGCTCCACTTCCAAATCTGACCAGTGTCACATGGTAACTTGCCTTCTTAACTCATCAGTGGATTAGGGTACAGTTATGCTCCCTGACTAAAGGTACCGAGATGTACCCTTTAGGGTCACACCCCAGTGATACGAGGGGTACTGCCCCAGTGACGTTTACTACCTTTTTATCTGAGAGTGTGTATATAATTGCGTATTTGAAGCCAAAAAGAAGTGCAGTTATAAAACACAAAAACAACTTATGGTTCCTCAAACATGATGCTTTCTCTCCTAAAGAACCTAAAAAAAATAAAAATCTGCAATAATTAGTGTATAAAAGTGTCACCTTCATGTGCGTGTCTTCCTCAGCCAGGCTGAAGTTAAGCAGGCCGTAATCTCCAGGTGAGTCAGCGTAGGTGTACAGGCGAGTGGAAAAGTCACAGCTGGCCATCGGGACTCTGACCACATTATACTCTATACCTGAAAAACATGATGGAAAGTGGCTGTTTAATGTTGATATTTTCAAAATACAAGCAGTAAAGTCACAAGAGTTTCACATCTGAATAAACGAGTTGTTTCTGCTCACTTCACATCTTAAAGGTGTGTTATAAATACTTTGCTCTACCATGCAAAGAAGAAACCATATATAAAGAGGATCCAGAAATGCTGCCACTTTCTCTGGGCCTGAGCTCATTTAGGGTGGACTGAGATGAAGTAGAGAAAAGTGTTCTGTGAACCAACAAATCAAAGTTTTTAATTATTTTCAGAAATCATGGACTCTGTGACCTCCAGGCTAAAGAGGAGAGGGACCATCTGGCTTGTTATCA
Organism: Pygocentrus nattereri; assembly: GCF_015220715.1. NCBI lineage: Eukaryota > Metazoa > Chordata > Actinopteri > Characiformes > Serrasalmidae > Pygocentrus > Pygocentrus nattereri. The sequence continues at coordinate 49,084,067 of NC_051213.1, read as the reverse complement.
GTGCTCAGTTCGAAAGCCTGTATTCATGATGGTTTAGCGGGGCAATAGTGCACATGGCATGGGTGACATGCTCATCTGTGAAGGCACCGATAAAGCTGAATGATATATAAATGTTTTGGCAACATAAGGCGTCTTTTTCAAGGAAGGCCTTGATTATTTCAGCAGGACGATGTCAAACCACATTCTGCATGTGTTACAGCAGCACTGCTCCGTATTAATAGAGTCCAGGTGCTAAACTGACCTGCCTGCAGTCCAGACTGGTCACCACTGAGAACATTTGGCACATTATGAAATAAAAAAATAAGACAAATGAGCCCCTGAAACTGATGAGCAGCTGAAATCCTGAATCAGACAAGAACAGAAACACATTTCACTTTCAGAGCTACAGCAGCGCCTCCTCAGTTCCCAAACACTGACAGAGCGCTGTTAAAGAAGAGGTGATGAAACACAGCGGTAAACAGACCCCATCCCGACTTTTTTGAAATGTGCTGCTGGCATCAAATTCAAAATGTATAAACTATATTTTTCAAAAAACAATAACATTTCTCAGTATCAACATTTGATATGTACTATTTTGAATTAAATATAGGATTCAATTATTATTATTATTATTATTATTATTATTATTATTATTACACATTGTTTTCATTTTGAACAGAATCCAAACTTTATTGGAAATGAGCTTGCACATGATGAATCCACTCATTGACTGTATATGTGATATATATGATATATATACACTCATTAGCTGGAACATGCAGCCGCTGCTGCTCTCACTGGATGCCAGTGATGGAAACTGTGTTCACTCTGTGAGGAAACCATTATTTATGTTCATCGTCTGCGTTCACACGATACAAATAGAGTAATAAAGTCTTAGGCACCCAAGACACATTTTCAAAATCAATTTATTTGTGTAGTTTGTGTTTGTTTGCAGAGAAAAGTGTTAATATTTAAATAAACAAAATGTATAGAACATTAATTAATAATTATATATATATATATATAAAAGCAGCTCCTGGTTTGACCAATCAGGGATCAGGTATTTTCCATTAATGGTTTGGGGTGACTCTGATGAAGCTTATTTTGCCAGTAATAGACTGTGCAACTATTTAAGGGGAAAACAAAACGTTCTTAGAACAAATAAGACAAATGTGATTAATCGTGATTGTGCAGCTGAACCAGCTACAGTCTCAGTTTATGCCCTAAAAACGTCGTCCATTCCCATCCCTCTTGCTCACCCTCTGGGGAGAAGTACTGGCGGAGCAGCTGGTCTTGGGCTCCGGCCGACAGGGACAGGATATTGATGGCAGCTGAGTCAGTCATAGCTCCTCCGAAGCCCTTAATGTGCTGGTACTTCTGCTCAGGAACCAGAGTGATCCTCAGAGCTGATAGAGAGAGAGAGCAGTAGGAGAAAGGGGGTCAACAGGAGCAGCAACGACTAGAGGTGGAGAATATGATGAGATTTTATCATTATGGTGATAAGTTACATCACTATAAGCTTTTCTGAGTATATCGTGGAGATCGTCAGTGCTTAAAGATCCCTGAACAACTGCAAAGTCAGCACGATTAGGCCCGTTTAAAGCGGTTTAGTGCAGAGTGAAGTACAAGCCAATTTCCAAAAAAGTTGGGACGCTGTGCAGAACGTAAATAAAAACAGAACGCAATGATGTGCAAATCATGTAAGCACCATCGCTATGGAGTCAAATTAGGGTCTTTAATGGTGACGAGAAAAAAATATATCGCAAATATAAGATCAACATTTTGCATTTTACGTTCCTCTTTTGTTTCTGTAATACTTTCCCTCTTTTGCGTTTCTTTCTTTTGTTTGCGCTTCTCGCGTTTTACGTTCATCATTTTTTTTTGCGCTTCTCTCTTTTCTTTGCTCCGGTTTTACCCTCTGTGTGGGGGAAAGAGGCGTGGCCAAGATCGAAAGGCGTGCCGTGAACGTTCCGTGTCATCAGTTGGAGCCACCGTCACACAGCGCGGCAATTTGGTTTACTGGTATCATGGCCTTCATCGCCCAGCTGGACCACAGCTATATACACTTTATAGATTGATGGTAATAATCGACTTTTATAGACATTTTATCTAATTCGGTGGCTAGATTTGTTTTCACTAACCAAACTGTGCAGTGTGATCAGGGCTGTGAGAAGAGTAGGCTAGCTAGCTAACATGGAAACCATGGATACCAGTTCCACTATATAGCCAAATGGTTCCTGCCCATATGTTGATTATTATTATTATTATTAAGATCTCCCATCCAGATGGTCTTGAGTACACATAATTATGGAAGCTGAGGGAACTACTGAGGACAAGTTGTAAGCCTTCTGTGCCGAACCATGTCTAGGTAGAAAGTGGTAAATCTGCACGTTCTGGTGTCTCCTTCTGCATCACGCACACACACACACACACACACACACACGAAGACAGTAAAGGCTTCATGACCATCTAATTAGTTCGGGTGCTGACAAAACACCAACATGTGGAAGAGAGGAGTTCTCCAGGACCAGGATTGGGAACCACTGGCCTGATTCAGTAGACCAGTAGTTTTCAGCTCCAATCCTGATGACCTACTGCCCTGCACAGTTACAGCTATTTAGTGTCCCAAGATACCTGATCCAGCTGATGAGGTAATTATCTAGCTTTTTATGAGCTGGATCAGGTGTGTTGTTTATGTGGAGACAGGTATGTGGTGTTAACATTTGTTAATGTAGAACTTCAAAGCATCACAATCAACAATCTTTTTTCAGAATGTGTGCTTTGTGAATTTAGACTTTTAAAGTAAAGTATGTTATGATTCCTGTACACAGCCTGGATTGCATCACAAATGACATCCCTTACTGCACACCTGCATAGGTGTATATATATATATATATACATATATATACACATAGTAAGTGAAAACAAATCTAGCCACCGAATTAGATAAAATGTCTATAAAAGTCGATTATTACCATCAGTCTATAAAGTGTATATAGCTGTGGTCCAGCTGGGCGATGAAGGCCATGATACCAGTAAACCGAATTGCCGCGCTGTGTGACGGTGGCTCCAACTGATGACGCGGAACGTTCACGGCACGCCTTTCGCTCTTGGCCACGCCCCTTTCCCCGCCCCCACACAGAGGGTAAAACCGGAGCAAAGAGAGAAGCAAAAAAAAAATTATGAACGTAAAATGCGAGACGCAAAGAACAGCAGTGACGCGCAAAGAAAAGAAAGAAACGCAAAAGAGGGAAAGTATCGCAGAAACAAAAGAGGAACGTAAAATGCAAAATGCTAATCTTATATTTGCGATATATTTTTTCTCGTCACCATTAAAGACCCTAATTTGACTCCATACATCGCCCCCCTAAACCATCATGAAGACTGGCTTTTGAACTGAGCGCTCATAACAAGCTGAGTGGTCTTCAGCCCGGAGGACACAGTGTCCATGATTTCCACAAAGAATTTCAAATGTTGATTCGTCGGACCGCCGGACACTTTTCCACCTCCCCTCAGTCCATTTTAAATGAGCTCAGGCCCAGAGAAGGTGGCAGCGTTTCTGGATCCTGTTTATATTTGGGTTCTTCTTTGTGTTTTAGAGTTTAACAGCGTTTGTGGATGCAGTGATGAACTGTGTTCACAGTCAGTGGTTTTCAGAAGTGTTTCTGAGCCCATGCAGTGATTTCACTACAGAACCATGTCTGTTTTTAATGCAGCGCTGCCTGAGGGCCCAAAGATCACGGCCAGCAGATACTGGTGTTCAGCCTCGTCCCTCACAGACAGAGATTTCTCCAGATTCTCTGAGTCTTTAATGATATTCTGCACCGTAGACGATGAAAAGCAGAAGCTCTTTGCTGTTTTATGTTGAGGAACGTTCTTCTTGAGTTGTTGCTCTATTTGATGGTGCAGTCTTTCACAGAGTGGTGACCCCTCCTCCTCTTTACTTCTGAAAGACTCCGCCTCTCTGAGATGCTCTTTATACCCAATCATGTTACTGACCTGCTGCCAATCAACCACCAGGTGTTTTTTTTGTTGTTGTTTTTTTTTCAGCATTACACAAATTTACCAGTCTTTTGTCCCACTGTCCCAACTTTTCTGGAACGTGTTGTTGGCATCAAATTCAAAATGCAAATCTTTTTCAAAAAACAACAAAATGTCTCAGTTTTAACATTTAATATGTTGTCTTTGTGCTGTTTTCAATGAAATATTAAGGTTTACATGATTTGCATTTTGTTTTTTATATACATTTTGCACAGCGTCCCAACTTTTTTGGAAATGTGTTTGTATGAAACACTGAAGATTTTTTTTTTAAACAGTCTGTTAGAGCTGACCGGTCTGCCCGAGCCTGGACCTGCACAGTGTAGCTCACCTGTACCTGTGCTGTTCCTCTGTACCTGGCCTTGCTCCCTATGCAGCCTGCTGCCCGCCTCACTGCTCAGGAACGACAGGTAGTGACCCACAGCAGGTAAAGTGACCCGGCCGACGGAGTCACAGTGTGTGGCGTTACACTCACACACCACTGAACTCTGGCTGAACATCCTCGCCTGACAGCTTTCACTTCCAGCTGTAGAAATACAGAACAGGCAGCAGCTTCACACGGTCACTCTGCATCATTCGGTCACCTGCGTCATGCCCATATAAGGAAATCCAGGTATAAGCTGGTTTTCTCGGTCAATAATCATGCTCTGATATGTTCATACGCATCAGGTTTGGAGCACTTCTGTGTGTGATAATTCGTTTTCTTGATAGAGAAAAAGATAAGAACCTAATGAGTTCCTAATTCGGGCACGATGCACAACGACAGGTGTGTTTTATATACAGTGCTGGTTTTTCGGAACAAAACTCGTAGCTCCAAAACGGAAACTTTACAGGAGAAGCAAAAAACCTACTTCACTTTTAATGTAAGTCAATGGAACCAGAATTTTTTGCGAGTAATTTTGGGTCATTTCTTTTAGTCCATTCATCAGGAAATTTACATATAATGTAAAGGACAGCAGGCTTTTCCCAACTATGTCAAAAACTGAAAAACAACAAAACCGGAAATATGTTCTGTTTTGTTATATATAAATAATATTAATATAATAAGTGATTTTTACATACATCAGTGTGTTCCGATGAACCCTTTCCAAACCTCTTCTCGACACAATACCAACAGTATTTGTAATTATCAATCAGTGCTTGGTTTATCAATAATCAATAGTAATTTAGTAGTAACATTAAATCTGTTTACATCAAAAAACAGTGACACATATTTAAACAAGGGCTTTTATAACAGATGAACTCACCTCGGGTGTCTGTAACCAGCCCGGCCAGGAGGACAGACACAATAAGAGCTGCTGACCCCCTCATACTGCCTCAGTCAGCTTTATCTCACCTGGCTGACCACAACATGCAGAACATAGAGATTATGATCAACTCCATCAGACAACAGTGGAGCACATTTTAGTCTGAAACCTATAAAAATCATTCTGAAAGTGTTAAGAACCAACACAACATCTCAAAAAGGGTCGTTAGGAACTGAAAACTAAAGAGGAACTGAGGAAAAAGGGAAAAAAATATTCGGATTGTGCGAATTTCCCGTTCCACCTTAAATGATGCAGCAGCTGCATTCAGGCGCCTGAGGCGCCCCAGTGTAACTGCGGGACCATTTAAGGTGGAACGGAAAATTCGCATGTGAAGCCGATTTCTGCCTCGTTCCACCTCAATACAGTAACTTATTTACCTTGTCCTTGTTCTCCACCTTCCCGTTAACGTGTATTCAGTGACAGCGACTCGGTTTCTGTTCAGTTGCTCTCACATCGCTGCGGTCAGGAGTCCAAAGTTTACCTTCCTGCTTCTTCGACAGTGCGCGGTGCATGACCGTCACGTGACTACGGCTTTTATTATTGTTGTCATTGCGCCGCACGGCCTGCAGGCGTCGCCAAAGCACAAACTTATAAAACTTCAACGGCCCTTCGATTTTTAAACGTCCTTAGCATTAAAGCGGAGCAGTTCGCCGACTTTTCGAAATTTCTGACATGATTAAACGGTTAACGTGTCAGCAAAGCGGTTCTGAGCGGTTCGGTGTGAAACGCTCCGTCCTAGATAAACTGACAGAGTCAGAACCGTTCCCAGTGGTGGGGATGGGAACCAGACGTCTCCCTCTAAAAGCTCCTCACAGAAAGTTCCTACATGAGCTGGTTCTGAATTCACTGCCTGAGACATTGGTGTGTGTGTGTGTGTGTGTGTGTGTGTGTGTGTTACTTCTCTTAAACAGTTGCTGCCCCTTACCTTGTTTGTACATGTTGATGGATAATTTGAAAAAAATAAAGTTTAAAGGTTTTTGAGTTCTTTGCTGAGATGTTGCATCACATTTGACAAGCGCTGTCACAAAGCGCATATATATGTGTATATATATATATATATATATATATATATATATATATATATATATATATATATATATATATGTGTATATATATATATACACACACACACGTATATGGTACCATGAGGGTTCTTTAGTAAAGAAAATGATTCTATATCGAACCCTTTGCATGATTAGAGGATTCTTTGCATCATGAAATGGTTCTTCAGATTCATGGAGAACAGCATCTTTACCATTACAAACAATAGAACACTTTTGGTGCTATATATCATTTTTCTTATGCATACATACATATATACATATATATATATATATATATCACTGCTGGTGGAACAAAACCTTGTATCTCCAAAATGGTAACCTTACAGGAGAGGGAAAAAACCTACTTTACTTTTAATGTAAGTCAATGGAACCAGACGTCTTTCCAGGTCATTTTTGGCCATTTATTTTGGTCCATCCTTCATGAAATTTACACACAGCATAAAGGTCAACAAGCATTTTCAAATTGTGTCAAAAACTGAAAATCGACAAAAATGGAGATACAAGGTTCTTCCGACAGCAACAAGATAAGATTTTAAATACATATACATACACACACACATGCAACTGATGCCCCAACATTTATAATCGCTACAGAAAAGTACTGCAAATAGGCGTCCACAAACTTTTGGACAGTTTATTTAATCCAAATATTTTCAGAAGGGGCTTGTGAACTGAGTGATCCACCTTTCAGGCCTACTTTAACACTTAGTGTCACTAAGATAAAGCTTCCAGCTCTGTCGAGGTAATGGATGCTGTCATACATGACGTCTAATGGCCGGCAGGAACCCACGAGTCATTAAGAGTTAATGAAGCCTTTCCTCTTTTATTTTTGGGAGAATAAGACGGTGATGAATAGGAGACGTTGCTGGATCTGAATTCACCGTCTCTGAGCTCTACCAGAGCCTCTTAAAGGGCCCACATCATGGAAAACTTCATTTTCCTAGCTTTTTGGGGAAAAATAACAAGAGCAAAAGCTTGAAACTAAGCTGTAAAAAAACAGGCCTTTCTGAAAACATCGTTGTTGTGATGTCACAGAAACTGACACATTTACATATACCCACCTATCCAGCCTACAGCAGTTTAGCTCCACCCATTCAGGCTGAAGTTATAAGGAGTGTTGCAGCCTGGACTGCTTTTAGACTGAAGTGCAATGTAGTGCAGCCAATTAGAACAGAGCTCATTTACATATACAGTCATGTGCAAAAGTTTGTGCACCCCCGGTCAAATGACATTCTTTAATCTTTCACAGTGAAATAAGTGAACGCATCCCCAGAGGACACACTTCTGGACATTTTAATGTACAACTACCCCCAATTTGCTGAATTTAATAATGGAGGGGGGGGGGGGGGGGGGGGGGGTTATATTACACTGTAAAATACATATTTAATACGTTGTATTTGGAATTACTTGAAAGAGGAATTAAAACATGGAATTTAAGCAAACTGGTTCAACTTTTGCATATTTTTTAGCCTTAAAGACATGACAACAAAGTGTTTATTTCTAAGGGGTGGTGAACTTTGACTGGTTTTGGTACCTAAACATACACATGTAAGTCAGTGGCTCACAAACACGTCCTCAGAGACCCTCCTGATGATTTTCGCTTCCGCCCAACTCACAACATAGAGGGACAGAATAAAAAAAGGGGAACGTTCGTGGGGTCCCTGAGAACAACCATCTAAAACACAAGAAAGAAATGTAGAACATGGGCCTGTTAAAGACATAAAGGACTGTGTGCTAGAAACTGTGGGTTATATCTGAATACCGTTTGCTCATTTAACTCCATTTTAAACTTTTATGGAAGCAAAAGACCCATAAATTTATTACGTTATATTAGAAACAGGAATGAAAGCATTAGAAATCAACGTAGAAAAGAAGACACACCACTGAACACCGCTTACTTCATGCATGACTGCAAGAAAAATGAAGCAGATGTGTCAGGCCAGCTTTTTAGCTTTTTATTATTAAAGACATGAACCACACATGTAATCTGTATTACGTATAATTTTACACAGAAAGAGTCCGAGAGAGAGAGAGAGAGAGGGAGAGAGAGAGAGAGAGAGAGAGAGAGAGAGGGGAATATTTATCAGAGGAAAGCACACAATCTTTCCAGAATGGATGGATTTCTGCTGCTGAGAAAGATGAGCTCCTTCTTTCCGTCCTCTGTTCGACCTGCAGGAACAAAATCAGAGCTTTCCAAAAATCCCAAAATGCCTTTCTGCTGCTGTTTTAAACACCAGTGTTTTTCCACATACTGTACACCGCACGCCGCTTGAAGGCATGTTATTAGTATAATATAAAAATGTTAATGAATCTTAAATATGCGATCATTTTGCCACATTTGTAGACTGCATGATACGATATTACCTTCCGACACTAAAGTCACGATACGATATTACCTTCCGACACTAAAGTCACGATACGATATTACCTTCCGACACTGAAGTCACGATAAGATATTACCTTCCGACACTAAAGTCACGATACGATATTACCTTCCGACACTAAAGTCACGATACGATATTACCTTCCGACACTAAAGTCACGATACGATATTACCTTCTGATACTAAAGTCACGATAAGATATTACCTTCCGACACTAAAGTCACGATACGATATTACCTTCCGACACTAAAGTCACGATAAGATATTACCTTCCGACACTAAAGTCACGATACGATATTACCTTCTGATACTAAAGTCACGATAAGATATTACCTTCCGACACTAAAGTCACGATACGATATTACCTTCCGACACTAAAGTCACGATACGATATTACCTTCCGACACTAAAGTCACGATACGATATTACCTTCCGACACTGAAGTCACGATACGATATTACCTTCCGACACTAAAGTCACGATACGATATTACCTTCTGATACTAAAGTCACGATACGATATTACCTTCCGACACTGAAGTCACGATACGATATTACCTTCCGACACTAAAGTCACGATACGATATTACCTTCTGATACTAAAGTCACGATAAGATATTACCTTCCGACACTAAAGTCACGATACGATATTACCTTCCGATACTAAAGTCACGATACGATATTACCTTCCGACACTAAAGTCACGATACGATATTACCTTCCGATACTAAAGTCACGATACGATATTACCTTCCGACACTAAAGTCACGATACGATATTACCTTCCGACACTAAAGTCACGATACGATATTACCTTCCGACACTAAAGTCATGATAAGATATTACCTTCCGATACTAAAGTCACGATACGATATTACCTTCCGACACTAAAGTCATGATAAGATATAACAACATCATAATAAAACGTATTACATACACTAGACATTTAATGCTTTAACTCTTGTTGTTTTGCACTCAGACACTCACTGTGTGGATGCTGGAGCCAGTTACGGTCCAGGTAGTACAGGTAACAGCTCTCAAACTCCTTATCGCTGTAGTTGGAAACAGGGATGGGCACAAAGGGGTCCATGTTATCAAACCCCTCCTGAAAGAGAAATGACAACTACTGTACAGCTGAGTCTGGTTACCGGGAATCACACTGACAAATGATTTTAGTGTATATGTGTGGGTTTACTGACCTCTCCCAGCAGCTCCATGGGCAGGTAGGCTGAGCGAGGTTTGAACAGAGATCCTGTCTGAGACAGCGTCGTGAGAATGGCTCCCCCACACTGTGAAAGAAGAAAAGTGAGACGAGGAAGAGGACGAAAACAGCACAAACAACCCTCACTGAGGCACACAGCAATGATTCTGATGAATAGGAGATTTTACCCAGTCATTTCTCAACATCTTCCTCAGGTTATGGATAAGCGTTAGCTCCTCTGGCAAAACCTAACCAGGCAGAAAGAACGAGAAAGAAATTAAAACAAATTCGAAATATTAGATATCATCAGTGGAACTGCAATGACTATTCAATAAAATTGACATACACTGCTCATATGATCCACACAGTCGCTCTGATAGACTGTAATACACTACAGGAAGCGTAGGGGGCGATACGGCTTCTACTGTTTCATTTAAAAAGCTCTATAATGTTCATATGATCCACACAGTCGCTCTGACAGACTGTAATACACTACAGGAAGCGTAGGGGGCGATACGGCTTCTACTGTTTCATTTAAAAAGCTCTATAATGTTCATATGATCCACACAGTCACTCTGACAGACTGTAATACACTACAGGAAGCGTAGGGGGCGATACGGCTTCTACTGTTTCATTTAAAAAGCTCTATAATGTTCATATGATCCACACAGTCGCTCTGACAGACTGTAATACATTACAGGAAGCGTAGGGGGCGATACGGCTTCTACTGTTTCATTTAAAAAGCTCTATAATGTTCATATGATCCACACAGTCGCTCTGACAGACTGTAATACACTACAGGAAGCGTAGGGGGCGATACGGCTTCTACTGTTTCATTTAAAAAGCTCTATAATGTTCATATGATCCACACAGTCGCTCTGACAGACTGTAATACACTACAGGAAGCGTAGGGGGCGATACGGCTTCTACTGTTTCATTTAAAAAGCTCTATAATGTTCATATGATCCACACAGTCGCTCTGACAGACTGTAATACACTACAGGAAGCGTAGGGGGCGATACGGCTTCTACTGTTTCATTTAAAAAGCTCTATAATGTTCATATGATCCACACAGTCGCTCTGACAGACTGTAATACACTACAGGAAGCGTAGGGGGCGATACGGCTTCTACTGTTTCATTTAAAAAGCTCTATAATGTTCATATGATCCACACAGTCGCTCTGACAGACTGTAATACACTACAGGAAGCGTAGGGGGCGATACGGCTTCTACTGTTTCATTTAAAAAGCTCTATAATGTCCATATGATCCACACAGTCTCTCTGACAGACTGTAATACACTACAGGAAGCGTAGGGGGCGATACGGCTTCTACTGTTTCATTTAAAAAGCTCTATAATGTTCATATGATCCACACAGTCTCTCTGACAGACTGTAATACACTACAGGAAGCATAGGGGGCGATACGGCTTCTACTGTTTCATTTAAAAAGCTCTATAATGTTCATATGATCCACACAGTCGCTCTGACAGACTGTAATACACTACAGGAAGCGTAGGGGGCGATACGGCTTCTACTGTTTCATTTAAAAAGCTCTATAATGTTCATATGATCCACACAGTCGCTCTGACAGACTGTAATACACTACAGGAGGCGTAGGGGGCGATACGGCTTCTACTGTTTCATTTAAAAAGCTCTATAATGTTCATATGATCCACACAGTCGCTCTGACAGACTGTAATACACTACAGGAAGCGTAGGGGGCGATACGGCTTCTACTATTTCATTTAAAACAGTAAAAGTCTTTTTAGACGTAGTGAAAAAAAAGAAAAAAATATTTGCAGCAGAGATGTAACCAAATGAATGCGCTGGTTGATGGAATAACCGATTATAGAAATTATTGCTCTACCTGGCGTTTCATGTTAGTGATGTGAAACAGAATAATTTGAACAAGCTCGTATGGAAAAGGCACAACACCTCACTCTTGTCCTCCTTCTTCAGAGTTGTTTTCCCCCACAGTGCGTTCACTCCATCTACAGCCACAGCCAATCTGAATGCTCCCTCAGCAGCGCCCCCTGCTTGCAGCCTCAGCTCCCTCAGCAGCGCCCCCACTACATCACTGCTGCTCTTCACACGGGACACGCCCTGAGGAGAGGACAAGGCACAAGCAAGATGAACACAAAATTAGGGGGCAACTACAGCACGGAAAGAGGCACGAGGAGAAAAGAGTCTAGCAACTCCAGGACCATGGGTTCAATTCCCAGGAAGCAGGATCTGGAGTCCTGAGGATTTACGTGAGACCCATCACAATCTCACCAGCTCACTGTCACAAGGGGGCGGGAGTGGGACTAAAACGAAGGAAAATCTCCATCTGATGATGTAATCTGAAGGTGTGAGGAAAACGACATATGCTTGGGGGGGTCACTTGGTGGCAGTATTGATTTATTTATTTATTTATTTATTTTCTACTAGCTGGCTTAAGCAGAAGGAGTCCCGCTACAGTTGTATGCAAAAGTTTAAACCCCCAGTCAAATGACATATTTTGTTTATTTTCTAAGTCTAAATAAGATACCACGCCCTCTACAGGGAACAAAAATAAATATGGCATTTTTCAGCTAATTTTACGGTGCAGTTTTTATTTATATGCTTATTTGAGTTTAACATTAAAAACAAAACAAAATATAAAATGCGCCATACCTTCAAATAAACGGTCATTGCGTATTAAAATGCGTGCTCTCTGCAGAGGTCGTGTTAACTCAATTTCATTTAGAAAATTAGGGGGTGCCCAAACTTTTGCATACGACTGCGTCTAACTTCACTGCTAGGAAACGAATCAGAATGACAAAGACACGAATATCATCATTATTATCCCTTACATCATCATGTTTGCAAACAGAAACTCCATCACAACGGCTGTATGTTAGATTTGTGTAATGCACGCTGGGTATTGTAGTGCAAGAAAAAAAAAACAACAAAAAATAATAAAAATAATAATAATAATACAGAATTGGGGATTTTGATGAGGCTGAGGGATAAAATGCCACGCAAGAATAATAATAACTAACATGACAAATAACGTCGTAGGCCAGAAGGCCTCTGCAGTTGGTGTGTTTCAGATTTTTACATAACACTTTCAGCATATTGGGATTTAAGAAAAACACTTTCACTAAATCTATTTGGCTTTATTTAGTTTTGGATCATGGAAATTGACAGCAGCCAATATTATGGGTTATTTGGATTCTCAGCTTCTTTAACTCAGTCTACTGTCTTATCGGATGGGCCCTGATTAGAGTTGAACAGAATTGTGGACACAATGACAAGTACGGTAGAAAAGCCTCACCTGGTCAACCAGCTCCCCTAAGGGCCGTCCTTCTTCTGTGCTCTCTCTCTTCGTCCACACGTAACGCTGCGTCGTCTTTATCTGCTCACCAACAAGAAGTAGCGAATCATGGAAGTTCATGCGCGAAATAAAAAAGCGATCAGTTGTTTGGGCGGAATACTGGATCTCCGATCTTCACAGTGGTTCAACTCGAGAACGATTCTTTAGAAAGTGATTCAGTAAATCTCCACAAATACAGCTGGAGCAAGTATTTACATATTACTAGCTAATAAACCGTCTGAGAATTTTAATTTGTCCATAAAACTGAATAATTTTACTGATTAACTGGCTACAGCATCAAAACGCCAACACAGTTGATTCAGACTGGCGCATTTTTCATAATCCTGCTCACTGCAGTGTTCAATGTTGTGAGTCTAGCTGCGATTTTAAATTCTAATTCCAGGTTACAAGAACCATTACCGTACTTAATCGTTATTAAACATGTTGCCATGGTTACAGAGTACCTTGGAGAGAAAGTGCTCATTGGTGGTTTTGAAATTCTTCAGCCAATTCAAGGCCTGGATTGGCTGATCAAAGCGGCCTGGGCGGGAGGACGAGGGCAGCAGCTCCCGGCAGTTCTTCACCCACAAATGAGCTACAGAAAGAAACAGAGACACCTAGTGGTCAGACTACGAGACGAGACTACTTTACTCCTTTAAACATTGGCATACTTTAATGAAGCTATTTAGGTTTTTCATTAAAGCTTATAAAATTAAAAATAACAAAATGTTGTTTGTTTGAGAGAAAAACCTGGAGAGCTCCAACCACCAAAAACTCTAAATATCTAATATTTCCCATTTTCTTATTATAAGGTTAGTATATTTATAATTTACTTTTTTTCACATTCTAAGTCACTTTATTAAGTAAAAGTATCTCACTAGACTAGCAGATACTTTTGCTGGTTTTAAGCACAAATCAAGCAAAATGATCTGACAGTACAGTGAGAGAATTTTACTTATTAAAACTACTTAAAACAAGTGAAAAAATGATTAGAAATAAGGTCAAAGTTCTTAAATTAAGCTTACAGCTATCTTAACAGCTGAAATGTTAGATTTATTGACTATATTTAATTGACAAGACAGCGTTTTTTGCAGTGAGAGATGGGTAGTTCAGGTCCAGAAAGTAAATCCTGCCTGATGTCCGAGACGCTGAATTTTGAGAAGATTTTTAACTGAAACATGTTTTGCAGGGTGACGAGTCACGCTTCACTGTCTGTTAGTCTGATGATGAATCTGGGTTTGGTGGATGCCAGGATGACACTACCTCCCGGAACACACAGAGCCAACTGTAAAGTTTGGTGGAGGAGGGATAATGAGCTGGGGCTGTTTCTCAGGCCCCTCAGTTCCAGTGAAGGGTGATGTTGACGCTACAGCACAAAGACATTTTACACAGTTATACACTTCCAGCTTTGTGTCAGCAGTTTAGAGTAGAGCCTCTGCTGTTCCAGCATGACAGAGCCCCTGAGCAGAAAGCGAGCTCCATAAAGACATGGAGTGACCATTGGTGTGGAGGAACTCCAGTGGCCTGCACAGAGCCCTGACCTCAACCCCACTGAACACCTTTGGGATGAACTGGAACGTCGATCACGAGCCAGACCCTCTCGTCCAACATCAGCGTGTGACCTCACAAATGCTCTTTTGACTGAATGGACACAAATTCCCACAAACAATGGAATCTTCACGGAAGAGAGGAAGCAGTTACAGCCCCAAAGGGGGGAGACTCCATATTAATGCCCATGGTTTTGGAATGGGACGTCCAACAAGCTCGTATACATGTGATGGTCAGGTCCACACCTTCAGCCATATGGTGTATACGGGGCATCATCAAACACAGTAACCAGCTGTAATATCTTTAGGGTAAGAATTCCCCCACATACTGAGCTCCTTTTTATCCCTACTGATGTCTAGTTTTGCACCGTTTCCTTTAATACAGCCGATCACTAGTGAGCCTAATAGTTGCTATTTGTGGTTATGTAATGAGGTGGTTGCATGAGCTCTCACCATCTGGTATGTGCAGGACTAGCCATCCTTGAGTGGAGCAGAAATGAAGCACATGGCACAGAGACAGAGTCTTCCCACAGCCCTTCTCTCCATCTAATACACGGTGAAGGAAAAACTCGTGCAGATGCTAAACATACAGACACAGAGGTTAAGGGATGGGCTGCTGGTTATGGACGCTTACAGCAGTGCTACCATATAAGAATCTGCCAAAAACAGTTGTAAACAGTTGCTCCTGTCTCCCCACGGCATGTTCAGCACTACAGCTACAAGCCTGGCCAACAAGAAAACAGACATAATAACCTAAGCAGTACTAATTAGTATCATGTTAACCTTCAGACCTACATCCCAGCAAACAAAATCAAGCTTTATCGCACTCACTCACAGCCGTACACAGCACAACATGCAGTGAAATGCTCGTGCAACTGTCTGTTGCCATGAAAAACAGAATATACAGTAGAAAATATACGACAGAATATAAAAGGTCTGCAGGCCCAGGGGCTTGGGTTTATACACCTGTGGCCATGGAAGTGATTGGAACACCTGAATTCAATGATTTGGATGGGGGAGTGAAAACTTTGAGATATAGTGTGTATACATATATGTATTTGTCCACTTTATCAGCTCCACTTACTGTATAGCTGCACTCTGTAGTTCTACAGTTACAGACTGTAGTCCATCTGTTTCTCTGATACTCTGTTACCCTGTTCTTCAGTGGTCAGGACCCCCATGGACCCTCACAGAGCAGGTACTGTTTGGGTGGTGGGTCATTCTCAGCACTGCAGTAACGCTGACATGGTGGTGTGTTAGTGTGTGTTGTGCTGGTACAAGTGGATCAGACACACACATTGCCATAAGTTTGAACTATTAACGTTTATATTTAAAGTCTTTAGTAGTGCGTATGTACGCGCCTCGGCACTTCAGTACCCGACCGCATCCCTCATTGCACGTCCTTTACTTACAGACTGTTTGTGTATTGTGAATGTTTATATACAGTGTAGCTCCTATATTATATTACGGGCTTTAATTTTGGAGAAAAGCTCCTTGTACACCTGCCTCTTGGTGAACAAAGATTCTGCTGATTGTGATGATCCTGCGGAAAAGGATACAGAGTACGTAGCGCAGGGCAGGTTCGCTGTAGTCTGCTTTCCTCAGGCAGGTGATGAGCTCCAGCGCCGGCTGCCTCACCATCACACACGCTTCATTAAACGTCTTCATCTGTAAACAAGCCGCGCAGAAGGAAACCGTC
This sequence comes from Pygocentrus nattereri, assembly GCF_015220715.1. Classification (NCBI taxonomy): domain Eukaryota; kingdom Metazoa; phylum Chordata; class Actinopteri; order Characiformes; family Serrasalmidae; genus Pygocentrus; species Pygocentrus nattereri. The sequence goes on along the minus strand of NC_051213.1, from coordinate 49,067,512 downwards.
ATTAAACTACAATTACAAAACACCTGTCGACAGAAACCATTCGGCTCGATTTCTGACTCTCCTGCTTTGAATATGAAGCACACGGCCTTCACACACTATAAAAGCATCAAAGTAATTATATAAATAGATAAATACACAGAATATAGAACAATGCGGACAAATGCTGATAAATACCTGCATCTGGAAGCGCGGGGGCAGTCCATGTGGGAACAGTGTGCGCATATGTGCAGGAGGGAGGGTGTAATACTGACCGGCATGCAGCTCCGTATGACAGGTCTGTGTAGAAATCGGAAAAAAGAGACATAATTTACTCGTCCATGTCTTCATATGACTCCTCAGAGACCGACTAGGGCAGTGGGTGCCCACCGATTTTTGGCATTTCTGCATTATTCAATCACACAGAGCCGCCTATGGCAACAAACTCTGGACGCAATTCAAATGTAAATTAGAAAATGCTAATTTGTGTTTACAACTGCGTTTCTAACGTGAGTGTGCATTATTTAACACAACGCAACATGCGTATCTGCACTTGCATTTTGATGGCTGGAAAAAGTTAAAGGTGATAAAGTCGACGTTTTAAACATTAATATAGCAGCAAACAACTCATTTCTATGTAAAGATGTAGTGGTGTAACGGTGTCCTGAGCAGAGAACGAAGTCCCGTGTGCATGTTAGTTCCGCCCTTTGAAAACGTCGACCCTCCCCATGTTTTGTTTTGCCCGCCCAGTGACCGCCCACACACCGTGTGCGCACAATTTAAGGTGGAACGAGAAAATTCTAACAAGAAGCCTGAATGTAGTCTAGGCGCTGAATCTTTTAAGGCGGAACAGAAAAACGTGAACAAGAAACTAACGAAAAGCAGCGACTTCAGCTTCATTGAGAGTAGAAATGCCTGAAAACGGATGAGGAGGCCGCTCATGCTGGACAGGTGGGCAGCATTAATTCCTGTTTGCTACGGAATCAACAGGTCAGTATTGTTTTGTCCACTTATGTTAGCAACTGGTTAGAGTCACTAACACTAACAACGGTCCGTAGCGACAGCAACATTACTCGCAGAGCCGTTTTTCACTCGACTGTTATATTATGGTATTTCTCTGTACAATGTTTGCGAAGGGTTTTGTGGCCACGAAGATGTAAAAAGGCATTTTGACCTCAGCAATGCACGTCCATGAATTCGGGGGTGTGGAGCTTCTGAAGGGAGGGCTGTGTTTGTTGTACTGTTCAGTTCAAATACCAACAGTCGTTCTCCAGAAACGTATCGTGAGCCTTTAATGTGGAAAAGCAAAGTTAAATTCAATTGCAGTCCACCATCAAACAGCCTCTGCTGCCAAGGAAATGCTGTGGGCGGGACGTCAGGAGGGGCTTTTTGGTGCTGTGTGGAAGCCAAACCCAGATAGTGAAGCGTGATTCATCACTCCAGAGAACAGGTTTTAGTCCAAAATCTTCTCAAAGCGGTCATAAAACAATGACGTCAGGCAGTGAATTGAGAACCAGTAAATGTAGGAACTTTCTTTGAGGAGCTTTTAGAGGGACGTCTGGTTCCCATCACCACCACTGTGAATGATTCTGACTTTTTATTTATCCAGAACGGAGCGTTTCACACCAAACCGCTCTGATCGACTCTGGGAAATCAGTGGAGTTGCCCTTTTAATGTTTTAAATGGTTTTTGGTGTTTAAACGGCTTTAGGTAGTTTGTACATACCGGGTCATTCTCTGACGTCCGGAACACAGAAACCTGGCTTGGAACATCTGGATCTACCGCCACCGCGACCTTCTCCACCTGCTGCCCGTTTGCGCTGCTGTGGAGGGACCGAGCCTGCGAGATGGACACAAGACAGAATGAACCAGTCGGTCTGAGTCAGAGAGCTGGACGAACAATGAGCGCGTTTTAACACTTAAACTGGACATAAGAGGCAGAAGAGCAGCCACTTACTGTCAGTCGTAGTCTGTGATAAAGTCTCGGGAGATTCATGATCTGCACAGAAACCACAGGAAACAATTTTTCCTTAATGATTTATATTAATATAAATAAATCAACATCAATGCAAAAACCAGAAAAGTGTGTTTCCTCGAGAGAATGTTGAGCCGCTGCATAGCTTAAGCAATGCCCAAGTGGTTGCTATGGTTCTGCCAGATGATTGTTATGGTAATTTAAGTGGTTACTAAGGGGTTGCTATGTCATCCTAGGTCGTTCCCTGAGTGTAGCTAAGAGGTTGCTATAGTGTCCCAGGTGGTTGCAAGGGTGGTGCTGGGTAATGGTTAAAGTATGCCCTGTGATTGTGATGTTTGCTAGGCTGTTGCTAGGTGGTTGATATGGTGCTCAGTGTTGCAAGAGTGGTGCTGGGTAGCATTTCAGATATGCCCAGTGGTTGCTAGGTGGGTTGCTAGGTGGTTGCAATGGTTACTAAGGTGTTGCAAGGTAGCTGCTACGGTAGCTGCTGAGTAACATCTAAGTAATTACCGGTGGTTGGTATGGTGTTGCTAAGTGGTTGCTATACTGTCCCAGGTGGTTGCACAGGTGGTGCTGGGAAATGGTATGCACTGTGATTGCGATGGTTGCTAGGCTGTTATGTGGCTGATATGGTACCCAGGGTAGTTGCAAGGTGGCTGCTACGGTATCCCTGACAGTTGCTAGACAAATGCTATGGTATCATAGGTGGCCCTGAGTAACAGCTAAGGCATTAGCAGTGGTTGGTAGGGTGTTGCAAGGTGGTTCTAATGGTTGCTAGGGTGTTGTTCAGGTATCCGTGGAGGTTGCTAGGCAGTTGCTATGGTGATCCAAGTTGTTGCTCAATTCTGCACAAAACATCTTTGAAGATGCTTGACATTGTAACAACAGCAGAACAGAGCACCATTTTCAATAAGGTTCTACAACACATTCTCCGTCTATCCGAAGAACCATTCTAACATGAAATGGTTCTATGTAGAAGTCATCGTTCTAAACTAATTTCACAATTTAAAAGGTACTTTGCACAGTCAAATAGTTCTTCAGATAGAGAATTCCTTAAAGGACCGTTCCATCTAGCACCAAAACGGGCTCTTCTGTTGTTGCAAAGTTCTATAAGGTTTTAGACAGAACTCATGGTTCTAGAACCATTGCCTTCACTAAAGACCCCCCTGTAGAACCATCTTTTTTAAGTGTATAACGGTTCTACCTTGACGTTAGTAGGCTTTTCTCAGCTAGTGGCATATTTCATTACTCACAGCTCTTTCTAGAGTGGCTCCAGAACTTGGTGGAACACCGGCTGCGGGTTCTCTGCCCGGTGGGACACCGGCTGCGGGTTCTCTGCCCGGTGGAGTGAATGGAGAGAAATCTCACCTTGACAGCGTCCGCTGAGCCACAGTCACTGAAAACACAGCGAAAACGCGCATTTAACCACGACCGCTTACCGTGTTCACGGCTATAAACCCGCCACCGGCCTCAGACACGGAGACTCCAGCAACCGCGGCGAATAAACGCGAAAAACCGGAGAAACGTCGGTTTACTAACCTGCCACATGCGCAGCCGCACAGCCGCGTACTCTCCGGCTGTGACGTCACGCTGCAGGCTACACAATAAAAGTTCGTGAACCTCTATTTTACATTAAGCAATATCTACGCTGTTTTTTCTGCTTCGGCGTTTTAGGGCCCCTGTTAATAAAAATAAAAATAGTAGACTTAGAAAAAAAGTCGTAATATTTGGAGAAAAAAAGTCGTAGAAGTGCAGCTTTAAAGCGGTATTAACGCGTTATGACAGCCCCCTACAGCACAGCAGCCCACTCTATCCTCCAAATACCATCAATCAAACAACTGGATGAAATGAAATGTAGATTTACTCTGAAAGTGTCCTCATCCAGGATCAAAATGATGGTTTAGCTGTGGCCCTGGTCATTTTTAAACTAGGTTGAAGTGTGTTGCACCCTGTTAACCCCAGGGTTAAACCTTCATTTTAGTCCTGGATTACCTTTAGAATAAACTTAGTCCAGTATGAAATGTATGTGAAAATAAAGCACATCATAATTCTTGGGCCATGTTTTCTAGCGCGCTCCTTGCTCTCTGGGTTATACAGCACAGCGGCTCACTTTCATTAACTCACCCGTGTCCAAGTTTAATGTTCTGACTGGTCTAAAGTGATGAGATGCTGTCATTTTGTGTGTTTTTATCAGGTGTCAGGTTAAAGGTTAAAGAGACAGCATGACCAGGAACACGCTTTTTATAGACTTGCTTGGGTGGAGAAGTGGATGCACAACTCCAGGACCTTCGGTCAGGAAACCCAGTGATACCACATGCCACTGAAATGATATATATTTTATGTTGAATTGACTTATACACCTGTTCCTGACTCCAGCCTTTGTTTGACGGTGTTGTTTTATGATATTAAGCTATATAAAATGCATAAACATAAACTTTATATTTGAGAAAACCTTATTTAAGCTTCACAGTTGGAACTTTAAGCCACTGTTGTACCTTTGAGGGTCCATTTACACTGTGTGTACCTTGGGGAATGAAAGACGTCCCTGTACAGAACCTTTATTTCTAACAGCGTACTACACAGTAGCAACACCAGAGGTGCACATGGGAGACGGGGCGGGGGCAGCCGTGGGCTGGAGGTCAGGGAACCGGCCCTGTGACTGGAAGGTCGCCGGTTCGATCCCCAGAGCCGACAGGACGGGACTGAGGTGTCCTTGAGCAAGACACCTAACCCCCCAACTGCTCCCTGGGCGCTGTGGATAGGGCTGCCCACCCACTCTGGGCAAGTGTGCTCACTGCCCCCTAGTGTGTAGGTGGTGTTTCACCAAATTCCCCGTTGTGGGACTAATAAGGGTCTCTTAATGTTCATATTTAAGGCCATAAAGGTTACCCATTGTAGCTCCAACACCAACAACTTTGCATGAATTTGCATTTATGAATCTGGTGTTTAACAAAGTTCAGTCTGAGAAGCTGGTTGATCATTTAATCAAACCCATTCAGTGGTGCTGAGGTCTGGACTCTGGGGCGGTCAGTCCATCGTTCAGCTTCTTTGTTTGATGTGTCCGTCTCCTTTTCTCAGTGAGGTTCTTCTTGATCAGCTACACGTCCTTTCAGACCCACAGCGCTGAGTGGTCTTCTCACAGTGGAAGGATGGACAGAAATGCCTGTGCATGTTTTCAGATCTGAAGCAGCTTGACCTTCTCCTCTCTCTCAGAGATCAAAGCTTTCAGCGCCATTTATCTGATGGGGGCAGTTTTGGGGGCTACCAGGGCTTCCAGGTGGTTGTTAGGAGCCTCGTTTTCTCTGTAGACTTTAATCAGTTTTTGAACTTCAGTTTTGGAAACTCCTGGTTTTTCACTTTCACTTTCTCCTTCCTCATGCAGGTGGATTCTCTTACATCTGATCCCCTCAGAAATATGAGTAACCTGTACTTGACTGTAAACGAAGTCAACGAACGGTGGTGTCTGACTGTTGTAGTCTGGAACAGTTGTGGTGATTGATTGTTGTTCTAAGATGTGCTCTAAGTTTGGAGGCTCCATCTTGAATGATGTATGAGAAAGAAAGGGTTTTAATAATGAATGAAAGCCTGTGGGGTCAAAAGTGAGGGATTTAAAAAGGATGAAAGCTTAAGTGCACTTTTGGTCCATCAGCAGGTTTTCATTCTGTTCATAGCAGAAGACTTTAGATTCGCCGTAGATCACGCTGTGAAATGTTTCAGTGACGCAGACAGACTGATATATTTTAAAGATAAGGTCACTGATATTGATGCCCCAATAATAATGACTCTACAATAGTGAATAAAATAATAATTATTATTATAGTAATAATATTTTTGTAATTAATAATCCATTATATTATTATTATTATTAATAATAATAATAGTTGTAGTGGTAGTATTGTGTGTTGGTGGGGGGGGGGGGGGTGTCCTCCTCAGGTGCAGTACTGTACTTATTTTAAACAACAATGTTACTGCTGAATGGCCACCATCCATCCTTCCATCCATCCATCCAGCCATAATCCATCCTTCCATCCATCCACACATCCATAATCCATCCGCACATCCATCCATCCATCCATCCATCCACAAATCCATCTATCTACTCATCATCCACCCATCCATCCATCCATCCACCCATCCATCCATCTACTCATCATCCACCCATCCACACATCTATCATTCATCCATCCATCTATCTACCATCATCCACCCATCCATCCATCCACACATCTATCATTCATCCATCCATCTATCTACCATCATCCATCCGTCCATCCATCCACACATCTATCATTCCATCCATCCATCCATCCATCCATGCATCCACCTTTCGACCCATCCACACACTCATCCTCCCATCCATCCACGCATCCACTCACTCATTCATCAGCTTGCCTCAGTTGCATCACTCACTAAAGAACTTCAAACTGACTCTGGAGGCAACATCAGCACAAGCACCTGCCTTGTGAGCCTCATTAAACGGTTTTCCATAGCCGAGCAGCTCCTGGGCAGCTCCCTATCATAACCCATGGCGTCGGAATGGGATGCCCAACGAGCTCGAAAGGGTGTGATGGTCAGGTGTCCACATACTTTTGGCCATGCACTGAGCCTTTACTTTGGACAGCAGCAAAATGAAACCTGTGTTAACAGCAGCACTGGTCAGTGCACGCAGTCGAGCAAGCGGCCCACAAAAGGCTTTAGAACACAGACTGACCGCATAGTTTCACTTATCTCTCTCACACTTTGTTACCCTGTTCTTCAGTGGGCAGGACCCCCACGGACCCCCACAGAGCAGGTACTATTTGGGCGGTGCATCATTCTCAACACTTTGTCCACTCACGGTCCAGCCACTATACACATGTTAAGGCAGTCCGGTACAAATTCCTATAGGACCACTACAGTGGACGGGAGTATTACGCAATAACCCAGCAAGCAGCCCCTTGGCAAAGCACGTGACGCCCTCAGCGCGCAAACACTCCGCAAGTTCGTCGCTCTCCCGTCTCGCCGATGAAGCCAGCGGTCAGCCGCGTTCACATCAGCTCACTGGCCGTTGCACGAACCGTAAAGCGTGCAAGTTTGTTTGTTTATCTTTATCAGCGCCGCGGGGGTCAGTGAGTGGTCCAGAGCCGCCGCCCCCCCCTCCCCATCAGTCCAGCGTGTATGTGGGTACACAGTGTTCGCCCGCGCCTCTCTGATGTAAAACAACTGCGCAAGAGCCGGAGAGCAGGAGGGAGGTGGAGGTGGAGGTGGTGGGCTGGGGGGGCAGGAGAGCCGAAAGGGGGAACTTGAGTGTCGTACCGCCGTTGCACCACGTTCATCCTCGCGGGTCCATCAGTCGGCGGACCCGCCACATCCCTCCGCTCGCTGCGCTCAGCCAAGACGCCCGGGCGACTCCTTCTGTTGTGGTGTCCGTCCTCCTTCCTTCGTCTTCGGCTTGCTCTTCTTCGTCTTCGCCGCTTGGGTGAGTCCGTCCTCATCAGCCTGCGTGGGAATCACTGCTGTCGGTCTTACCAGCGCTGTTGTTTGTCGCCGAGCCCGCTCGGATCTTCGGAGTGGAGCTTCAATAACAACTGATGTAATTCGAGACTGAGCGCTCGGGCCTTCGGGGGTAAGGTTACTATTATTTTAAACACTATCGCGGTGGATGTGGCTCGTTTCAGCCTTTAGGCCAGCTCGGCGTGGCTGCACAGGCCAGCTGAGATGATCTCAGTGCAATACTTTCCTTCCAGGCTGCAACAGACGAGGCTGATTTTTCGAACTCCCCGTTCCACCTTAAATGGTGCAGCAGTTACATTCTGGCGCCTCAGGCGCCAGAATGTAACTGCTGCACCATTTAAGGTGGAACGGGGAGTTCGAAAAATCGAACAAGTTAAGACTTTTTCTTGAGCGTGCAAATGTCCCTTGGGCACATATACGGCTTGCAAACGCCACTGTAATAAGCAGCTAATTAATAAGCCCCATATTTTCGATGGGCCATATTTCCCTCCACCTCCTCCTCCTCCTCCTTTATGCTCTAGTTTATTCTATTTTTACTCTGGCACTAGGCTTATATCTAGGTCATAGTGTAGTTTCTTAAAAAACTTTGCCAGCAGTGGTTCAGGGGGGATGTGAGTTTACCCAGAAAAGAGAAGACGAGTTTACTGTACGGCTCTCCTTTGAGATTTACAGTAAGGATCTCTCTCTCTCTCTCTCTCTCTCTCTCTCTCTCTCTCTCTCTCTCTCTCTCTCACTTCACCCAGAGCCTCATGACTCACTGATTTAACATCAGATATATCACCACTGACTCATCCTAGCCTCTCGCTCTAAACCCTTTCCCGCCGTCAATTCGGTTGGCCCGAAAGCACCCAAGAAGTTTGCACACACACCAAAATCAAGAGTACCAATAGGGAGTCAGGGGTTCTAGGTCTCGCACTAGACGTTGGAACGTTGCTGCGAGGGGGGAGGGTTGATTGCATTCAGACACCAGAGCGGCACAGAGGTTAGGCTCTGCGTCCGGAGCTGTCGGGTGGAGTTGTGTCACTGAAGAGCATGCAGGCCCGATGCTAAGGGAGCAGGGTGCTTTCTCAGGAGTTACACCCCTCTAGCCCACGCTTGGCACTAGGCGTGGTGACCGTACGGCTGCCGCAGAGCATCCCGTCCCGTTGGTCAGCGCTCTTCTGTGGAGACTGGCAAGCTCACGTCCTAACAGGGCCTACAGCTAGCAGTGTTAGCGCTTCAGTTAGTCCCTCAGACTCATCGTTTTGGCCAATTTCACGCTTAGTTTTTCCAGATGTCAGTGTTTTCTGACCGCAGCCAAGATTCATGGTAAAAATCCATTGTATAACCTTTGGTAATCCCTGTGGTGTCTCCCACTCATGACTCCTAGCATAGCCACTGAGCTAACTACAGCTAAACTAGGGTAAATGCAGTTGTTGGATTAAAATGTAAAGAAAACTGTTTATTTGGTACGAAATGAAGCAGAAGAGAGGAGAAGAGAAGAGAAGAGAGGAGATGAGAAGAGGAGAAGAGAGGAAAAGAGAAGGGAAGGGAAGAGGAACGAAGAGGAGAAGAGAAGAGAGAAGAGAAGAGGAGCGAAGGGAAGAGGAGAGAGAAGAGAGGAGAAGGGAAGGGAAGAGAAAAGAGGAGAAGGGAAGAGGAGAGAGAAGAGAGGAGAAGAGAAGAGGAGTGAAGAGGAGAAGGGAACGGAAGAGAAAAGAGGAGAGGAGAAGAGAAGCAAAACTGAAACGAGACGTCTAGATAGCCGTCTAACTTCGGCGTGATGAGTCGTTTCTGTCGTTTGAGTAATTCTCTCCGCTGGATGTGTATGTGAAGACACTTGTGCAGCTACAGTAAGATCAGTCATCAGAAGGGGGTTTCCTTAGTCTTTAACCTCTTCAGCTCCTCGGGACCACCGATGGTCCCAAACCGCACCTGGTCATGTTCTACATAACATTCATACTCCATAAGCTCCATTCAGAAGCTGGGCGTCGTGTGAGGCTGTAGCTCTTCTCTCCAGTCTAATAGACGGTGACGTCATTTTAAACCCTTATAATAAAAGAAGCTGAACTCAGTTTGTTTTTCTACTGAAAGTCGACCCGTTTTTCCCCAAATCTGGGCTCTAAACTATAAACAGACGGCGTCTCTTCAGTGATCTGCTCTGGAAACATCACTTGTAGAAAACAACACAAAGAGCGGCGCAGATTTTTGGCTTTCAGCAGTAAATTGTAAGCAGGTAGTGATGTGTGGAGATCATAGAACACACGTTCTGCTCATTTGAGGGGCTTTTACAATAAATAAATAAATAAATAAAATAAAAATGTGCATTTATTTCATGCAGTTGCTGAATAATTTGCCTTACGACCTGGTCACATCGACTCAGATGGACAAACCAAAATACACCCTGGAGATTAAGAGGTTAAAGCGGAAATGGACACTTTTGAGACAAACGCGGCGGGGCTGGGGAACGTGAAGAGGCGTGTTTACAACTAGTCTAGTGATGGTTGGTGTGGGGGGTGCAGCGTACATGGAGGACGAGTTTCAGCCTTTTTTTGTTTCGACTGGGGAGTGGCATCGCATCCCACTGCATGAAAGAGAACTACTGAAATAGACTTGAAGAAGGGAAAAAAACGAGGTGAGATTAAAGAGGATGAGAGGAGCAAAGTGAAAGCTCGAGCCCGGGGGAGGTTGGGGGGGGGGGGGGGGGCAGGGGCGAGCGTTTCAGAGTGGAAGAGGGGATTAGCGAAGACGAAGCTGGGAGGGGAAACACGGGGGTTCAGTGACTCAAACTGACTCAAAGGAATCAGACAGGTTTATGTCAGTGCTGCCGCTGTTACAGACATCAGCTGTTTTTCAGAAAGGGTCACCTCTAGTAATGTCTGCAGTGCCCTCTAGGGGCCATTCTGCTGGCGGATAAATTGATATTTTAAATTGAATATAATTAAATTCAAATATTTTTCCCCTTTAATCTGTTTTCAGATGAACTAGGACACTGTTGCCCCTGTGTGTGTGAAATGTTTCTCTGCGTTGAGCTGCTAGCGAGCAATGGGGGTGAAAAACAATTCAAAGGTTCTTTTTAATCAGAATGAATGAAATCAGATGTTGTTTTGATTCCAGGGGGTTGATATTTGGTGTCTGAAGCTTAGAATCAGCACAGGAGCTATGAAGCTGGGCAGTATGACAGTATTTCAATATTTATCATTATTGTGATAAATTTACATTACAATACAATATTCTTCTCTGGGCTTATTGTGGTCGTTAGTACGTCTAGAACTCTGACCAACTACATGTTGGATTATAAAGTGAGCGTAATTGGCCCTGTTCAGTTGGATTCAGGGCAATGCAGTATGTGAATTTAATTCAAATGAAAGTCATTTGCACTTTAAAGTTTTTGACAGTATTTTTTAAATGTATCTCTGATGCCCGAAAAAAGTAAATATTGTGAAATATAGTGTATCATGAAGTTTCATGAAGAAACACGTCATACTGTGTTTCCGCCATATCCGTCATCTTCAATACGAAGTAACTTGAATTTGAAAACTTGAATTTTGTCACATTTTTGGGACAAAAATGTATTCGTAACACAGCGAATTGTGGAAGACATAAAAATACATTTCAGATATAAACATGGAAATGTGTGGAACTTGGAAATTGGGGGGGGGTTATTGCAGTATTCCTACACATAAGCATTTTATGCGCTTTATATCACAGATGAGACGCTAAGCCATTTTTAAAAACCAATAAATGGTGACAAAATTATACTAAAACATCTTTTTTCTCAGGATTTATAACCACAAGTACTTTGCAGTTAGGTATTCTGCATATCTAGGACAGTTTCCGTTTCAGCCAGAGGGGGCGCCAAAGCCTTTAAAAATGTAGACATTAACACAAACGATGGCATGCAGGTTGTTCGAAGGCAAAAAAGTCCCTATAGAAAACTTATTTTTTCAGCTTTTCCGTTATTTTCCATCCTCAACGTTCCATATAAGCTCAGAAGACTCGTGTAGGTTCTCTGGAGGTTCTGGATGGTAAATAAAGTGTCTATATCTGTGTTGTAGTCATGGCGACGCCTGGTTTCCATCACCACCACTGTAAAGACGTCTGAGCCATTTCACACCAAACCCTCTGAATGAAAATTAGGGGACTTTAATAAGAATAATTCTAAAAAATCACTTTGGATTTGATGTGAAGGTAGTGCGATAAATCGACTCTGTGTGAAAAAACACCACGATAGCTGAGCAGTAAGCTATAATTAAACATAACCAATAGAGCTTCTGAGAACCGTAGTGGTGGAAGTGCTGGAACCCTTTTGTAATTGTGGAACTAATAAGGGTCACTTAATCTTAATTGTTAGGATTTTTCTTCATCTTTTTCTCCGCTAAAACAAATCATGCAGGCCAAAGCATAAGTCGTACAGACATGAAACTTGGTCAGTAGGTAGTCCCTCCCGCTACTCGGGAGCTTCTTTAATGCCCATTTTGTTAATCACTATTCAGTGGAAGCTGGTTTCAGTTTTAGCAGTGTTGGGGTTTTTTTTTGTTTTTTTTGCTGTGTGATAAAGTGGGTGAAATAAAAGGAGAGGGAGGAGGAAGAAGGGAGTTTTTGGAAGGGCAAGCAGAGCAAAACTGTGGAAAGAACTTGAGGAAGACGGAGGTAGAAGTAAAATGAATGATTGTGGTAAACTTTGAAAAGTAGGCGTAGGTCCCAGTGAGGGAAAAAGACCCTCAAATATCCTTTCCACTTTGCTGCTGAGCTGAGCTACTAATAGCCACAGTGTGTGTACACACACACACACACACACACACACACACACACACACCGGCATACTGGGCTCTGTGTGTGCTCTGCTTTCCTCGGGCCATTTTTCTTTCTCTCGTTCCTTTGGGATTATTTTTATAGCACTGAATTCTAAATGGAGTACTATGAATGTTATACTCAGTGAATCAAACGCCTTTGAACGTTCTTCTGCATCAGGCTCACACTGAAGCCAGACACTGATGCTGGGCTGGGTAATATGACTGTTTATATACACCTTGTTTCTACGCTCACTGTCCATTTTATCAGCTCCACTTACTGTATAGCTGCACTCTGTAGTTCTACAGTTACAGACTGTAGTCCATCTGATACTCTGTTACCCTGTTCTTCAGTGGTCAGGACCCCCATGGACCCTCACAGAGCAGGTACTATTTGGGTGATAGCTCGTTCTTAGCACTGCGGTGACACTGACATGGTGGTGTTGTGTTAGTGTGTGTTGTGCTGGTGCGAGTGGATCAGACACAGCATTGCCCACAGCAGCAGTGTCCACTCACTGTCCACTCTATTAAACACTCCTACCTTGTCGGTCCACCTTGTAGATGTAAAGTCAGAGACGACAGCTCATCTGCTGCTGCACAGTTTGTGTTGGTCATCCTCTAGTCCTTCATCAGTGGTCACAGGACGCGATTGGCCTGATATTTTTGGTTGGTGGACTATTCTCAGTCCAGCAGTGACACTGAGGTGTTTAAAAACTCCAGCAGCAGCCACCTGGGATATTACAGCAATGACCTGGCAACACCTTACCAACCATCTGGGATATCATTGCAATGGCTTAGGAACATCTTAGCAACCACCTGGGATACCATGGTAATGGCACAGCAAAACCTTGACAACCCCCTGTGTGCCCTAGCAATGGCCCAGCTATACAATGTAGGATTTCATAGCAATGGCTTAGCAACACCGTACCAACCACCCGGATAAAATATCAACAGTCCAGCAACATGTTAGCAACCACCTGGAATTCCAAAGCAATGGTCAAGCAACACCTTAGCAACCACATGGGGTACCATAGCAACAGGCCAGCAACACCTAATCAACCAATTGGGATTCCATTGCAACAGGCTAGCAACACTTCAGCAACCACTTGAGATAACATAGCAACAATCTAGCAACACCTTAGCAACCATATGGAATACCATAGCAATGGTCAAGCAACACCTTAGTGACCACCTGGGATTCCATTGCAAGGGCCTAGCAACACACTAGTGACGACCTAGGGTGCCATAGCAATGGCCTAGCAACATCTTAGCAACCACCTGAGATAATATAGCAACTCCTTAGCATCCCCTTGAGAACTGTGGTGATTACCTAGCAAGACCTAGCAACCACCTAGGACATTACAGCAATGACCTAGCAATCACCTGGGTTACCATGGTAATGGCACAACAGAACCTTACCAAAAACCATAACAACACCATAGCAACTATCTAAGATAATAGTCTAGTGGAAAATCTCTGTAATCTGATCCAGAATTACACACATGTGTAGAGAAGTGTAGACGTTACCATGAAAAACAGCATCACGTGAGTCCAGTCAGAGTGAAGGGAGCAGCAGTGAAAACACACACAGTCTAAGCCGCTTCTCCTTCTGGGTCACAGGGGGAGCTGGAGCCTATCCCAACTGTCATCGGGCGGAAGGTCGGATACACTCTGGACAGGTCGCCTGTCAGTCACAGGGCAGACAGACAGGCACATTCACTCACACCTAGGGGCAGTGTACCATGTCCAGTTGGTCTGACTGCATGTCTTTGGACTGTGGGAGGAAACCCACTGAGGCATGGGGAGAACATGCAAACTCCACCCTGATCACCTGTCTTGCTGTGAGGCGACAGCGCTACCCACCACACCACCGTGCCGCTCCAGCAGTGAGCAGTGCTTGTGTTGTTAATGACTTTAAAACGACGTCAGACTCAGGAAAACGTCCTTCACACGTCCTTATTAAAGAAGGCCGAGAGGAAGACGCCGTGTTCTGAGACACATGAGCTGGACGTCCGTCCCACCGCCGTCTTTTAAAGATCAGAGCATGCACTACGTCTCCTCTGCAGACCAGTTTCTGCTCCGCCATGCTGAACGGTATAAACTCTCACTGTGACACTGTGTGGTTATGTATGTAAACATCGCCACTGATTATGATTTATTAAAGGGGAGGTGCTAAAGATGACCACTTATGCTTTTTTCAGTATGTAAAAGGGTTTAGTTGGCACTGATCAAGTGCAATGATCATAAAAAGACTGTGCATGTTTTTAATGAGTGCATTTGTCCATATCGGAATAATAGCTTGCTAGCGCAACTTACTGACTGTTGCTTAGCAACAGGGAGTCTTCAAAAAATGCCCTGGGGAACATAAGACTATACAGTGCGGCCCACCTTCAGAAAACATAGTGTGAACCCCCTTAGACCAACTCTATTAAACTGAACAAGAACAACCCCTGTATAGTGAGTGTATAAGAAACAAGTAGCTGATTTGATGGCAGCTCATTATGACATTATCTTATTTTATATACTTGTTTTATACCCTGTTCCTTCTTAAATATGTTTTTTAAAACTTTATACTCATAGTTTTCCAGCTTGTTTAAAGCATATATGATGTAAAGTCAGGGACCACCGTTTATTCATTGAATTTCAATTTTAAACATCAGTTTCTCATTAAAACAAAGCAGAAAACAATCCCAACGACTGAATCTCCTCTCAGCTGTGTGATTGTTCAGTGAGTCTCTTCCCCTTTGTTCCAGCTTCTGTTCTTTTCAGGAGACACTTCCAGCTCCTCAAAGAACCTGCAGACACGCCTCAAAAGTTCAGTCTTAGAAGCTGGTTGATGATTTTCTGAAGTGATCAAACCCCTTCAGTGGTGCTGAGGTCTGGACTCTGGGGTGGTCAGTCCATCGTTCAGCTTCTTTGTTTGATGTGTCCGTCTCTTTTTCTCAGTGAGGTTCTTCTTGATCAGATACACGTCCTTTCAGACCCACCGTGCAGAGTCGTCTTCTCACAGTGGAAGGATGGACAGAAACACCTGTGGATGTTTTCAGATCTGAAGCAGCTTGATCTTCTCCTCTCTCTCAGAGATCAAAGCTTTAAGTGCTGTTTATTACGATGGTGGCAGTTTTGGTATCCACCAGCTCTTCCAGGTGGTCGTTAGGAGACCCATTTTCTCTGTAGCTTTGAATCAGATTTTGAACTCCAGTTTTGGAAACTCCTGTTTATGCAAGTTATACTACATATAATCTCATAATTGTGTTTCATGTAGCTGTATTACAGAAACTTCCTCTCTTTTTGTCTTAAGTTAAGATCTGGTAGGTCAAAATAAGATGTTCACACATTTTTGCAGCTTATCTCAAGTTAGGAAATCTTACCTTACTTGGCGAAAGTCGATAATCAGCTGTCATGTGTTACATTAATTAACCAGACAGCTACCATCACTGATTTAATAAAGGTCAAGAAACAAAACTAAACTGTGATAAACTGTAGGTTGTGCATACTGTGAGAGCGTCCCCTGCTGTTTATCAGTCGCTGCTCCCCAGTTTCAGTCTCCATTTCCCAAGCTGTAACGAGGAGCAAGGTAGCGGACACATGTGCAGAGGTAAGCGACTTTTATTGAGGGCAAATCCAAAATCAGGGTCGAGACAGTCCAGGGTCAATGAACCAATACGGAGAGATCGTGGGGCAGACATGACATAAACCAGAATCAAACCAACTACACAGACAGCGATTGAAACAAGGCAAACATCAAACAAAGACCAATACAAAGACCAGCGAAAACAAAGGGCAAACACAGGGCTTAAATACAGACCGGGAAGACGAGGGACAGGTGAAAACAATCAGGGGTGGAGTCACAAAGCAAGGGGCATGAATCAAAACAAATGCACATGGAAGACCAAAACAAAAAAAAGCACATGGAGTGGGAGGAGCCAATTGTGACACAAGCGCTTTAGCCAAGCGCACTAATGTTACTCCTTCTAATAAACAGACACCCATTCAGCTCTGCCTTCTCATTATTCACCACCATCACTGTAAAATTTCATCATCAACATTAACACAGGAAGGTAATCAGAGGGGCGGTGGAGTTCGAGTCGGCAGCTTCTGAGATTTTTAAAACGCAGTGTTAGAAAAGAAAAACATCTCCCAGTGAAAGCCGCGTTTTACAGTAGGAATAAACGGAGCTCATTATGCTGGTAGTGAACAGCACTGCCTGAATCAGCCGCCTAAAAACCATAGAAATGGACCTTAAACAGAAGTCATATCAGCATCCGTGAACCAATAAGCAGACCTTTTCCAAAATCTAGTCGTCTGATTGGCTGTCTTATTTACATTCTATTTGTGTATTATTAACGTCAATGCTTATTGGAAATATACCCACTTCCAGCACCTCCTGCTCATTTCTGAAGCCAACTTTCAGTTTGTAATGTAAAGGCAGGTGTTGAAAAAAGCATCATTCTGGAACCAGTATCGAAATCAAGGTATCAGTATTGATGTTGCCATGGTAGCGAAAAAATTTGAATGATACCCTGGTGTGTATTTTGTCTGTTCCAGCTTCTTCCCAAACTTTAGAAAAAGTAAATATTGTGGTTCATATCATGTATTTTGATGTATTGTCCCCATATCGCCCACCATTATGCCTTAAATCGTTCAGTATCAACCTTCACAGCTGTACCCGCCCCTGGATTGCATGTCTTAGGCTGTATTAGTGTGTCCTCCCCCTCGGGCTGGAGGTGGACTGCTGGCTTTTATGGGTCCCCTGTGCAAGTTAATGCACTGAGGTCATCGTTCAGAATCTTCCATAGAAATTAGCTCACTCTGTATGGGAAAGCACCTGCCTTTTGGACAGCTCAAAAATGCAGTTTCACTTTTGTAGAAACTGGTTTAGGGAATTTTAGCAAGGGGCTTGTTCAGAGGAACATATGGAACCTCATTTGGAGAGATGTAATGCTGCTTGTCTATTTATGACCTCTGTTCTCATTAGCTATCCTGTGCTGTGAGCTGAAATGATTAATAACAGTATCTGCATGGGACTGTAAGCAGTCTTATGCGATGCTTTCAAAGCAGGCCATTTTTGCAGCTTAGTTTCCATACATTTTTAGCATCCTACGGGCCCTAATATAATCTTTGTAAACTTTAAGTAAATAAATAAATAATAATATAGTATAATAAGATATTATACTCGTTTTTTTGCATACATTTTTGTCACATTTCTTCTTATCCTTTCTATTCTAACAGGTCAAGGATATAATGAGAGAAGACAGCACGGAATTGAAGACATTTTCAAACTTCAGTGTTGAACATCTCTTTAGTAAGCATTCCTCTGAACACCTGGCACTATCATCATAAACCCCTAATAGAAAAGGAGTTGCCTTAGACTCCCTATCTGACTCTGCAGTGAAAGCCCAAATGGATAAGAAAAGGAAGACCGATTCACCGACACCAACACCAGAGAGAGGAGGAGAGCATGAAAGGAAAAAAATGAGGGCCAAGGCAGAAGAAGCCTCCTCTATAGAACCCGAAGGCCAAGATAAAGCACTGCAAGATCTCACAGGTAAAGAGCATGACAGTTCAGAAGCTAATGTGAAAGTCAAGATGGGACTTGGCGCAAAACGAACCAAGAAACCTCCAAAGAGCCTTGAGAACTTTATCTGCCGCCCCACTATTCGTGTATCTCAAAGGCCTGCACCTGCAGTAGGGGATGGTGCAAGGGCTAAAAGCAAGAGTTCTAATCAACTGCATCAACCTGTCCAGAAGAAATGCAACGGCAACTCCCGAGCATCAAAGACAAGTTCGTCTACAAGTACAGATCAGAATCAATCAACGCAGTCTCTCTCAGCTCTCACGACTTCTAAAAAGGGGTCTCCAGCCTCAGATTCTCCAAATACTACAGCAGCTAAAAAGGTAAGAACCAGTCTGTTAAAACCAAACATTATATTTTGTTTTAGATTAATTGTGTCAAATAAAAAGGATGGAAAACTCTTGAGGTGTTACAAGCAAAATGTAAGCTTAGTAAGTTGAACTTGTCTTCAATACGTGAAAAAAATTATTCAAAAAAATGATTAACGAAAAAGAAAACGTGACTCCTAAAAACTGTGCAAGACCTGGGAGCCCACCAGAACTGGATTGGGACATTTCTGTTAAGAACTGAAAGTTATGGCATGTCAGAATGCCTTTGTGGATACATGCTGTTAATTTTCTTAACAGATTTTATCTATGGTTATTTTTTTTAAATCTGGATCATCTCTATCATAGATTATTTACTTTATAACAGTCAGTTAATCATCTACTTTTACTCCCCTATTTTTGTTTTCCTTTGTAACTTGACTCTGAATTTTTCTCTTATTCAGTGTAGTGGCCCACCTTACATTCCATAATATCTTTCATTTAATTAATTTTTCCTGTGCTGTTAAAGCTTTCTCTTCCTGGCTTTTTCTTTCTCACTCAGCATGATCATACCTACTTGGTCCTCTATCTGTATTTTACACTGCAGTACCACAAAGAATTTATGAAAGAAATGATAAAAAATTGTCTTATAAAACAACCTCCCTTCTAACAGATTGTCCCAAAACAGACTAGACAGAAGACAGATTTGCAGCAAGAACTAACACTAGAGGAACCTCCCAATGAAGCTCAACCACAGTCATCAAGCCAACTGTCCATTGGTCACAGGATAACTCCAACTACTCCCACAAAGCAGACATCCTCCCACATGCCTGCTGCTTCTTCTCCAACCCCAATGCAACAAGACTCCAGTCCACAAGAGGGCATCAGATTTCTTAATGAGAACGTGATGGAGCATGGTCAAGCCCTTCCAGACTCCAGTCGTGGAAGTCCAAATGGAACCAAGGGAAGATCATCATACAAAAAACACTCAGTGCCCCCTGAACAAACATCCAGTTTTCCAAAGAAAGATTCAAAACACACTGAAAATGATTCAGAAACATTTTGGAGTGTGAATGTGAACAGAAAGGAAAGTAAAGGTTGTGGGGAAGATTCAGGTTCTGACAACAGCGATTCGAGACCAGTAACTGGTGAAAGGAACCCACATCAAAATGACTCTATGCAAAAGCCAAGTCCTTGTGCAAATGACCAGGCACAAAATGTCCCTTCCGTCCAAATAGCTGGTTTCTCGTCCTTGAATAAGCTTCCTGACAACACATCAGACACATCAGAGAGCAGTAGAGGGAGCAAGGGACAGAATGAAAATGAAGACCTAAATAGGACTTTGGAAATGACAGTGAAATCATCCAAAGCAATTCCTGTTCTTGAGCAACAAAATGTTGTCAGCACAGAAGGATCCCCTGACAGTGAACATGGAAAGAGAAATAAGCGTTGTCCAAATCAAGAGCAAATGAAATCACATTGTTCGTCAGATATTAACAGCTCTGTAGATTCTATATTAAAGCCTCAAGCACTTTCTATTCCAGCTAAACCCTCAATAAATGTCTCTCCTTCACACATTAAGAAAGACAAAAAATCCTCAAAGAAACAAAAATCTAGACACCTTCATTATAATAAGACTGCAAAGATGAGTGATGACAACCATGGTCCTGTTGCTTGTACAACAGAACTACAGCGTAGTTCAGAAAATGATACTCCAAAGGCACTATCCTCACTTCAGGGTGAACAAAAGACAGTTGAACAACCTCCAAGCTCAGAACAATCTGAAAATACAACTCACTCAGAAATCCAATCTCCTAAAATACCCCAGGCTAGAAAAAGGGGTCGTCCCAAAGCAAAGAAGTTGGAAGTACCTTTACAGGGGAACAACTTGCAGCCATTATTCAGTAATTCTCTAAACATTCAAGGCCTAGATCCAGTTCTTGTCCAACAGCCAAGGTCTACTCCAGTTAGAAAACGAGGACGTCCTAGACGATCCTTCTCTATCGAAGTTCAGTCAACTCAGCTGGCGAAAATCTCTAAGAGACAAGACGCAGGAGATCAGCATGTGACCTTTGAAGACAAAGTGAAAGAGTCTCAACAAAAGTGCAACAGAAGCAGTAGAGTAATAATGAAGACAATCATTCGAAAAATAAATAAGATGAAAGTGAAGAGGAGAGATCAAGTTCTCACGCAAATTCTGCTGGGACAGAAGCAGCGCAACGGTACAGAATTTCCTCAGGAAGGCAGTGGAGTGGAGATGTGCAGTCCACCTCCCCCTGCCACACACTCCTTATCTTCCCTTGTAACATCTTTTGGAGGCAAACTTGGTCCCCAAATTAACGTCAGCAAAAGAGGAACCATTTACATGGGAAAGAGGAGAGGCCGCAAACCAAAATGTGAAAGAAACCCCACACAGATTCCCTCCCCAAATTCTCAACAGATGTCTGCAGACACTGCACAATTTAACTCATCCATCATGCACCAGTCATTGGATTCCCAAACTAGTCCTAGTAGCCTAAAAAAGAATGCATCAGCGTCACCTGGCCGGAGTTCCCAGATGAGCATTAACACCCAGAAAGTCAAGGCAACTTCTTTTATGCAACTCAGTGAACTACAAAATTCCAAGGTTCGTTCTGAAACAACGTTCACTTCCAACATTGGTGTGGGAGTTAATGATAACAGCATGTTAGATAGAGCTGATAGGGAAACAAATGGTAAGTTGGCTGCAAGTACTGGATTTGCATCAACATTGGCCACGGGATCTGTATTCACGATGTCTGGTCTTCAAGGGAATAATTCTGTTAAAGGGAAAGCAAAGGCTTTTTCTTCCTTTCCTTCAGACCACCTCTCCTCTGCCCATTTGCCTTTAGGCTCTGGTCGGACCCAAGATTCCAATGGGACACATATTGCCAATCCTCTGTTGTCTTTCGCAAACCAAGAGCCGCACAAGTTTAAGTGCCATAGAAGGGGGCATCACTGCCTAAGTCGTGACAAGTTTAGAAGGCATAAGTATAAATGCAAGAAGAAGTATATGCAACTCAGGGCCAAAAGGCAAGACCCAGAATTTCTTGCTGAGGTTGAAGACTTAGTTGTCAGACTTAGGGAAATCCATATTGTGCATCACATGACTCGAACAAGGCTTGAAGATGATGGTACCAGTGTTGGAAGAAAGAGCGTCAAATGCAAAAGCCAATCTCATGATCTCAAGTGCCTACAAGAAGACGTACACACCCCGGCCATGTTTCAGATCAACTTCAGTGGATACTACTCACCACATTCTGCCTTATCCTGTGACCCCCTTCATTATGTTAGAATGGCAAACATGAGGAGGAAGCACAGCTGCTCTTCTGAGCCAAATGAACAAATTGTTACACACTTCCCTGTGATGCACAAGGTTGGGTACCCAGTCTCAAGTGGTGGGTATTTCCACCCATCCTACAAAGTACCATTCACAACCACCTCACTTGGTTTTGGACTCTATCGAGGATACCCATCTACTGCACCATTATATCCATCCTCTTTTCCATCGTCATATGTGCACCACTACTCTAAAAACCCCATTATAAGCCCATCTAAGTTCCACAAGAAGAAGACCAAGGTCCCAAAGCAAGATTCTGGGGGACTTTGGGGAGGAAAGTCGCCTGGGACATATCCCAGGATGACCTCTAACTTTTCCTGTGACTGCTTCAATCGACAGTGTTGGCAAAGGGAGAAACAGAGAGAGAAGAGCAGAGAAGGAAGGGATGAACATGGCCGAATGAGAGAAAGAGAGCAGGATATTGAGTGGCTTCTTTGGCAAAATAAGCTCTCAAAAGACAATGAAAATTCAAGGGGCCACCCTTCATCCTTCTCAGTGTTCTCAAATACACAAAATAAAGACAGGACTTTTCCAAACTTGGGAGAAGTAAGGTGGTCAGAGCATCAGCCACCTTGGCAATGTATGAGGGGTTTTGATTCGAAGCTTGGCAACAGAAATCTAAACAAAGAATTCAATCCGAGGGACCATGAGGACACTGTGGAAGGTGAGGTGGAACTGACAACGTCTCAGCAGTCAAGTAGTAGGAGAGCGCACTCTTTTCTGAAACAGCCTAAACTTCTCACCAATACACAAAGTAGAAGGATCAGGAAGGGAAGTGGAGTGACCAGTGCCTCAGCAGGATTGATGGAACAAGACGGGACATTGGTGCAGGATTTCTCCTCTTTAGGAGACAAAAGAGCAGGTAAGATATTTGCTTCATTGTTTGTAATGAATTAACCCCTTCAACATCAAGTTTACTATTCAAGTATTGGTCTTAAGACTTAACTGCTATGAATGTTCTGGAAGCTACTAAGTAACTACTCTTAATTGTTTGTTAACTACTGTGAAATTTAGATACTTTTACATAAATTACATACTTAGAGTCTCCTCCACAATTAGTGACACCCCTAGTAAAGATGAGTAAAAAAGGTTATAAGAAATTATCCTTTTGGAGAATTAGCTGAATGTAACTCTGAAAAAAAATTATTCTAAGAAAAAAAATTTAAGCGATCATCAAGAAATTTAACAAAACCACATGTGCCACAGTTATTTTCACGCTTACATTTAATACTTTGTACAAGGTCCTTCTGCCAGGAAAAATAGCGCTAAATTTTATAAGAATTAGAGGCCATTCCTCTTCACAGAATCCCTCCAGATCATTTAAGGTCATAGCTCCTCTCTTGTGCACTCTCCTCTTTAGCTCAGGTTTTCTATTGGGTATAGATCAGGGGACCATCTTGGCCATAGCAGAAGCTTGATTTTGTGTTCGGTAAACCGTTTTTGTGTTGATCTGGACATGTTTTGGATCACTGTCCTGCTGAAAGATCCAGTGAGGACCCATTTTTTTTTTTGGCCAAGGCCAGGTTTTGATTTAAAATGTCCTGGCATTTCACAGAGTCCATGATCCATGTACCCTAAATAGGTTGCCAAGGCTTTTAGAGGAAAAACAGCCCCATAACATCACCAATCTTCTACTATACGCAACAGTGGGAATCAGGTTCTTTTCAGAGTAATCTTTTTACGCCAAGCCCACCTTGAGTCTTTGTTGCCAAAAAGTAAAATTTTAGTTTCATTTGACCATTGAATATGGATCCAGGCATGGTTCCAATAACAGTTAGCAAACTCCAGGTGCTTATGTTTGTGGTTAGATGACAGGAAAGGCTTTTTCCTGGCGTACCTTCTAAGTAATCTGTTGGCATGGAGGTGGCAGCTGATGGTAGTTTTGGAGACTTGGTGACCTCAAGATGCTACTTTTTTTTTGC
Source organism: Pygocentrus nattereri (assembly GCF_015220715.1). Taxonomy (NCBI): domain Eukaryota; kingdom Metazoa; phylum Chordata; class Actinopteri; order Characiformes; family Serrasalmidae; genus Pygocentrus; species Pygocentrus nattereri. Next base: position 49,044,137 of record NC_051213.1, on the reverse strand, counting down.
CTTTTTTATCGTCGTTCTCACTGTGTGTGGGGACAAAAGGTGAATTTCTTAGTATGCTTTTTACTCATCTTTAACTTGGGTGCCAATAACTGTGGAGGGGACTGTATGAGAGTGAGGACCTCAAGTGCATGTCCACAAGTTTAAGGGGTTAAAGCCTCCCTTGTGTTACAGTATTTTAAAGACAGGAAAAATACTACCAAATGTTCGTACGACCACCCTTCATCTTTTTCAGATTGGAAAATTCTGGAATGGTAATTGAATATTTCGAGCGTATTCATTTCAAAGATTGAATAGCTCTTTGATTGCTCATTGTTGTCTATACATTCTGTTGGGAAAATATTGCAAAAGAAGCCCCAATACATGAACAGATAATTACAGTCCTTGTGCATTTGAATTGGGGTAGTTTGTGTTGTTTTTGGGAGTGTTTCCTCTCGTTCAGCTCCCGCAGTTTAACTGGTTACATAAGAAATCAGAGAGTAGACTGCTTTTTGGCTTTCTGTGTTATTACTAAAACAGATTCTAGTTGGCAGGCAAACTCCTTTCAGAGGCGTAAGCTTTTACATGTGTTTATATAGAAGCTTTTGTATATTCAGTATGTTATGTGGGATTCTGGCACTCGTGTTATTGTTGTTAACCTTATGCAACACTGTTGGCTAGAGCATTCAGTCCTTTTGCTCTTGAAGGGTTTGTAGTGGTAGTGTTGGGCAAAAAGCATGCAAAAGTAGAGCTAGTTTCTTGCGGATTTCAGAGTTTTGTAGTCGTTTTTGGAGTGTATTCCTCTGTTGCTGGAGGGAATCTGCCAAAATTCTTTTCGGTCTAGTTGTGAGGATTATCGTAATCCACAGTAAAAAATTCACTATTTTGCATCCAACTCCAATTTGCTACTCAAGACACACAAATTGCAAAGCTCCCTGTAAGACACCAGCAGTGCAAGTTCTGTTTGGCTCACCACTGATCAGGTAAACATATGGTAAGACACGAACCTCAGCATGTGAGGAGCATCTCTCAGCAGAAGCCGAGTTGGCATGTGATGCTGAGTGCTATCTGTGTGATATCCTGTGTCTGTGGTCGTGTGGGAGGGTGTTGAGATTAAGGATGGGACTGGGACCGGTTTTAATGATATATCGCAGTAAGATCCATGATAATCATACACTTTCAAATCAGAATAGTTCTGATAACCGTGTGCAATTAGCATCTTTTCAGAAAGTGATGGTGAGAGTAAATAGCTGTACTGCCAAGCATGCGATAGAATAGCATGTTTACATAGTTATAAAAGGGCCTGACTGTTATGAAAACTATGCATCTGATACTGATAAAAATTCTGATAATTGATGCTCTGCTGCTTTAGCGACCAATATGAATGTCAGTTCTCAGTTGTCACGCTTCTTAAACTCAAAATTTACTTGCATAGTCACAAATATTGCACTAAACTGGGGGCAGAGCTATCCAGAGTCTTTTGCAGTTTTGGTTTCTGTAAATTAATCATTTTTTCTTATTTTTCATTAAAAAAAAGATGTTAAATTACCCCCATGCTAAAAGTTAGGCTAATTATCAGAGCATTCTTAGTGATAATTTCGCTGTTATGGATAAAACTGCAGTTTGTCATTATTAATCTATATTATCACTATCCCAAATACCATCTTTGGGCTCCAGAGCTTCTGCTGTACTCAACGGTTTCCAGTGGCTGTTTTGAAAGCACATCTGCAACTTCATCTGCTGTAAAATCTGACTTTCCAGGCTAGCTGCTTTTCTCAGAGAGCGCTGTGGCACTAACAACGCAGCTTCGCTCTGTCTACCAGGCCCGCTAGCCTCTCTTAGGCCAGAAACATGGTGCTCAGCCAATGCACCGAAAACACTCTGTCACTGTGCGCTCTTATGTCACTGTGATGGTTAAAACACTCGGTCCTGAAGGGGGCGCTAGAGGAATCGGAGAGGATCTACTGTTATTGCACCAGCCTCAACAGCTAAACATGGAAAAGTAGAGGAGAGGGAGCTGTTTTGCCTCTTCTGCTGGAATGGAAAGGCGATAGTGTATCATATTTTTTATGTTTTTGTAAGCATCTTTGCATGAAACTGTATGAAACTGCTGTGGCAGATGAGAAAGCACGCTGATGGTAAAAGACCACTTGGCTGTCGCTATAGCGCCCCTTGCTATAATGCTCAGAATGCGGCCTGCGCTTGCGTTGCATTATGAAATGCGTCATGATGCATTTTTGAATGCAACTACCTGTGAAATCCTGTCTGCATAGCTCAAAGTGTCTATGTTCACGTCCTTGCATGAAGTACGTTTCTGGCCTTAATGGCAGGCTAGGGGGTAACAGCACAGTGCATGCTGGGGTTAACCAGCGCCTCATGGAGGTGGTCTAACTCGACATACGAAGGGTGCTAGTGAGGCGAGCCACGCTGAGAATACATGCTGTCTAGCACCATGTTAGTGTGATGTTCACTGCTGTGAGTGAGCAGGATGTCAGGTGCCCGAGCTGAGACAGTATATTTAACACTGCAATTAAAAAGTATAGATATAGCACAAGAACGCACAGACAGTGTATTGTGGAGTTGCTGTAAGTAGCTCAGAGAAGAACTGTTTGTTTTGGGCTGTTTTAGGTTCATTCGTACAAGGACTTTTATGTTGAAAAGCCTCAGTACGGGTGGAGTCGTTTTCTGGAGTGTTTTTAGCTGTTAGCACTGTTTCTACTCACCATGGACTGAAACCCCGAGAAGTTCCTCTCGAGAACCACAAACGTTACAGCATTTTGCAGTTCGGCTTCATTGATTTGGCTGTTAGAAAAGAGCAGCCAAATCCACAAATTAAAAACCAATAACGAACAAATATCCGAGTAGCCAAATATTCGGTTCGAGCCCTATTTACAGAGCAACCAGTATGTCGACTGGTTATGATCTGATTAGTAAACAGAAGTATTGCTTGGGAAAGTATCAAGTTGTCACCAGACTGTATTCTGCGTACAAGATCGGACCCAAAGGCTCCCAACACGTTTAGTGTCCAGAATGTTGCTTCTATAGTTGCTTCTCTGGGGCTACAAAACAAACAGTGCTAACGAACACTAGAAACCAAATAGTTACACAAATCCTTTCTGGAAATAAACACATCTCCAGTACTTCTCCAAACCTGCAATCAGGTTCTAGTCTGCACAACCTTATTTAAGACCTGGTGAAGTTGACCGTTGACATCTAGTGTTTGTTTAAGTGATTAAGTGACCCTTACTAGTCCCACAGCAAGGAAATTTCACCTCCACAGTTAACCCATCTGGGAAGTGAAACACCACATACACACTAGTGAATACACTTGGCCAGAGTGGTGGGAAACACTATCTACAGCACCCAGGGAGCAGTTGGGGGTTAGGTGTCTTGCTCAAGGACACCTCAGTCATGTACTGTCGGCTCAGTGGACCAAACCAGCGACCTTCTGGTCACGAGGCTGCTTCCCTAACTTCCAGCCCACAACTGCCTCCATTAACAAAGTTAACCCAGTACAAACATGTCTTGGCTGATCAATGACTTCTGGAATAAGTGGAAAACTTTACATTTTGATTTTTATTTGCTAAAGCATTTTTAAAAGAAGCTGTGAAAAAGAGTATAAAATACTTCATGTTTGTGGAAATTAAGCCCTGTGTTTTCCTGAGGTTCTGGTTGGTCTTTTGTTTGATATGATTCATGTTTGATGTTTGTTGGATGTTTGTTTGATGTTTGTTGGATGTACTGTTTGAAGTGTATGTATTGTTTGAAGAGTTTTGTTTGTTTCTGGTCTGTTTGGAGTTCTGTGTTCATTTTGGCATGTCTGTCGCCTCCTGCTCTCCGTATTGGCCATCTGACCCTGGACCGTTTTGACCATGACCCTGGATTTGCCCTTAATAAAAGTCGCTTATCTCAGCGTATGTGTCCGCCTCCTCGCTCCACATTACAGACAGCTGATTATTTTGATTGTATCAAATTATTTGCTATTGTTTTTTATTTTATTAGTCAGTGATCAAATGACTTGTCACTATTGTCGATACATGGTAATTTACTGTCGGTGGTGATGGGTCAGTTTTTATACTGAGTTAGTTTTGTGTAGTTTTGTTTTGTTTGTGTCTGTTTTATGCTAAAAACATCATAATGTGGTCCAGATCGAATTCAGTCTCTGAAGTTGTTCAGGTCAAACTTGTTGAGCTGTATTTGGGTTTGGACCAAAATTTCAAGCCTGATTAAATCTCTGACAGCCCTGTTAAGCAAGCTGATCTCTCTGAAACTCCTCCCAGTACAACTGAAACTCCTACCAGTACAACCAAACACTTCCTAGTACAAGCGAAAATGACTGAGGTGTTTAGATGGATGTATTCTGTTCAGATTGAGTTGTTAGTTAATAGCCAGGACTGGGCTTTTAGTGGTGAACTAGGCTTTTAGTGATGGACTGGACTTTTAGTGGTGGACTGGGCTTTTAGTGGTGGACTGGGCTTTTAGTAGTGGACTGGGCTTTTAGTAGTGGACTGGGCTTTTAGTGGTGGACTGGGCTTGTAGTGGTGGACTGGACTTTTAGTGGTGGATTGGGCTTGTAGTGGTGGACTGGACTTTTAGTGGTGGACTGGGCTTTTAATAATGGACTGGACTTTTAGTGGTGGACTGGGCTTTTAGTGGTGGACTGGGCTTTTAGTAGTGGACTGGGCTTTTAGTGGTGGACTGGGCTTGTAGTGGTGGACTGGACTTTTAGTGGTGGATTGGGCTTGTAGTGGTGGACTGGACTTTTAGTGGTGGACTGGGCTTTTAATAATGGACTGGACTTTTAGTGGTGGACTGGGCTTTTAGTAGTGGACTGGGCTTTTAGTGGTGGACTGGACTTTTAGTGGTGGACTGGGCTTGTAGTGGTGGACTGGGCTTTTAGTGGTGGCCTGGGCTTGTCGTGGTGAACTGGACTTGTAGTGGTGGACTGGACTTTCAGTGGTGGACTGGGCTTTTAGTCGTGGACTGGACTTTCAGTGGTGGACTGGGTCGAGTTTGTTCATGTACAGACACTTCCCCACTGAATTCACACCAGGTCTGAGCTGCTAACAGAGACATAACGGTCCGTCTGAGCCACCTATACGTTTCACTGTGATGAATTATGTGCTCCCTCTGTTATCCGCCTGCCAAGGAATGTCCATTTAAAACCCAGTCGCAGACATGGAGCAGTGTGTTTGGGTTGGAAAGGTGGAATAAGGAAAGAGAAGGCGTTCAGCAGCTGGAGGGAAATGTGGTTTGGGGGGGCACGAGGGGGCTTAGCATGGAAATCTGAGTGAAATTTCAGCAGTGATTGACAGAGAGGAGCGGAGGAAGAGGGAACGCTGGGTTTTCTGAAAGAGGTTTTCAAGGCGAGAGCTCGTCTCCTAACGAGGATCATATGAATCCCGACGTCTTCCATCATTATCTCTCTCCGTTTCATCCCTCTCTCCCTCCGTCTGCTCCTCCTCTCGCCCGTTCGCTGGGCTATAAATACAGCTCTGCTGTTGACTTGCGCTCACACTTTCATGTGGATGTGAGTGATGAGGATCTAAAGCGATCTGGTTCTGGATCTCCTCCAGAACGCAAATAGATCTCCCCCAGCAGGAACGCGCTAGAGCCCTGTTACTCCGCCGCAGCCCAGAGCCCCCCCTCACAGCCGTCTGTCCACTACTGAGACTTCTGTCTTTCATACACTCTTTCTCTTTTTTCTCCTCCTTTTTTCTCTATTCCTCTCACCTTTAAAGCTTTCTGTCCTTCATCCTTGCTTTTGCCTACTTTTGGCTGTCTTTCTCTCTGTTTATCTTTTTTCTTTCCTTTTGTTCCTTTATTTTCTGTTCCTGTTTTTTCTTTTTTCTGTCTCTTTTTCTAATCTTTCTTTTATCTTTTGTTACCTTTTTTCTTTCTTTCTGTTTCTCATTTTTTCAATCTTTTTTCCTTGTTTTTCTTTCTTTCTTTCTTTCTTTCTTTCTTTCTCTCTTTTTTACACATGTAAAGCATCCTTTCTCTTAGGTTTTAATTTTTTAATGATTTTTTAAAATCTATCTTTCTTTCTGTATGTGTGTGTACACACGCGCACACACACACACACCCTGTGTCCTGGTTTAGGATCAGTGTGGTGGGACAGGGGAGCTGTGGAATGTTCCTCACTGCAGCTGTGTGAAAGTGATTCATAGCTGGGAGCAGCAGGAGAGCAGCAGGACTGAGACCTGCGACATGTTTATCAACACGACTCTTCAGAGAAAAGTTACTTTAGAGAAACAGCCGTTTAGCCCCGCCCATTCAGTCTACAGCAGTTTAGCCCCGCCCACTCAGCCTACAGCAGTTTAGTCCCACCCATTCAGCCTACAGCAGTTTAGCCCCACCCATTCAGCCTACAGCAGATTAGCCCCTCCCATTCAGCCTCTGTCTGTTAAGTGTCCAAAAGGAGTAACTGAAAGGAATTTTTTCACCACGTCCCTAATTGCTTTCTGAATGAGGCACAATACAGAACGAGCAATCAGTGTAGAACTCATTTACTCCATCTCTCCTCAGGTTATGTCCAGGCTGGTAGTCTACACTTTCCTGGAAAGCATCTGTGCAGTAACTCTCCATCTGCCAGAGAACCAGAGAACATCCACAGAGACCCAAAGGGACATAAAGCCAGGAGGAGGCCTGTAATTCAGGATGAGTGTGATCAGGCATGCGACCGAACAACAGCTCCTTTTATGCGAGAACAATTCAAGCTTCATTCTAAACAGCCCAGAAACGCAGCATCTACAAGAGCTCAGCCAGCACAGAATTTCAGATCATTTAACAACCCTCGGGGGCTGGAGATCACAGCTGGAAATGAGGTGAAGAAAAGAGGACCAGGACGGCCGAGGAAGAACCCACCACCTTCACCATACAAAACAGTAATGTATTAAAAACATAATGCATTATGTTCCATAGTAGTGGAGATCTGCAGACATCTCTCAATTTAAATGTCACTCATCGCTGCCCTCTAAATGTGTCGTTAACAAACGTCGAACAAATTTTACTCATCACTGTCCTCTAAGTGTCGTTAACAAATGTCAAACAAATGTTACTCACCCCTGCCTTCTAAAGGTGTCGTTAACAAACGTCAAACAAATGTTACTCACCCCTGCCTTCTAAAAGTGACGTTAACAAACATTGAACAAATGTTACTCACCACTGTCCTCTAAGTGTCGTTAACAAACGTCAAACAAATGTTACTCACCCCTGCCTTCTAAAAGTGTCGTTAACAAACGTCGAACAAATGTTACTCACCCCTGCCCTCTAAAAGTGTCGTTAAAAACGTCAAACAAATGTTACTCACCCCTGCCCTCTAAAAGTGTCGTTAACAAATGTCGAACAAATGTTACTCACCCCTGCCCTCTAAAAGTGTCGTTAACAAATGTCGAATAAATGTTACTCACCCCTGCCTTCTAAAAGTTACGTTAACAAACATTGAACAAATGTTATTCACCCCTGCCCTCTAAAAGTGTCGTTAACAAATGTCGAACAAATGTTACTCACCCCTGCCCTCTAAAAGTGTCGTTAACAAATGTCAAACAAATGTTACCCCTGCGCTCTAAAAATGTAATTAACAAACATCGCTCACTGCCGCCCTCTAAAGGCGTCATTACCCTTGAAATTTAGCTTCTGCTCTCGATCTTTTCTGCTCTTTAGATTTTGATAATGAGTTATTAATGTTCATTTTTACTGTTAACCCTTCATATAACCTCGTTTACTCAACTAATTATCAAAATAATTGCTAGATTACTTGGTTACTAACCGCAACAGCCTTAATGCTCTGTTATATTTTGCAGCGTATACTGTGAATGTTATATTTCTGTAAAATATTGTTGCAGGGCTCCTCTCCTCCGTCTTTACCCTCTGCACCACGGTCACCTCCGTCGCTCCCTGAGGAGAAGAAGAATTCGGAAAAAGGAGAAATCAGCAATCGACAGGATGACACGGTGTTAGAAGTGATCGAGGCTGTGATTCATGGAGAGCAGAGAAAAAGAGGAAGAAAGAGAAAAAATGCTGAAGGAGAAAAAGACGAGGGTCAGAAACGAGGGAACGAAGAGGAAGAAGTCACCGAGACTCCCTCAGACCTCCTCTCTTCCTCCACACCCATCGCGCCATCACCTGAGCAGTCTGTGGCTGAGGATGCAGATGAAGATGCAGACAGCCAATCAGAGCAGATTTCTGCCTCACTTCCCAAAAAGAAGTATTTGTGGGCGGGGCTTTACTCAGACGTCTATAAAAGTGAAGAGTAAGTTCACACAGACGAAGCATTTCACATTGAAAATGTCTGAGTCAGTTGTTTTATTAATATGTTCTGTTATTTTACTTTACAGTGATAGTGGGAAAGTTGTTTTATAAACAAATCAACAAAGTTCAGTATTTCAAAAAAGTTTATAATTATAATTTACTGTCATTATTTAATTACATCAGTTTGTCAAATAATCCTCCACTTTTGAATTGTGAGGCATTCTGGACATTCTATTTTTTAATAAAAGGATATTAATTGTATAATAATTTCGTTTTGGATATTAATTTGTTAAAATTTAAATCTGGATACTTTATTGTAGTTTCGTTTTTAATGTTAATTTTAATCAAACTTCTTTCAGTGTGTTCTTCATCAAAATGGCATTCTATATATTCATTTTATCAGAACTTCATTCTGCATGTTAATTTTATTAGAACTTCATTCTAGACATTCATTTTCTTAGAACTTTGTTCTGGACATTAATTTATTAGAACTTTATTCTGGACATTAATTTTATTAGAACTTCGTTCTGGACATTAATTTTATTAGAACTTCTTTCTGGACATTAATTTTATTAGAACTTCTTTTTGGGCATTAATTTTATTAGAACTTCTTTCTGGGCATTAATTTTATTAGAACTTCGTTCTGGGTGTTAATTTTCTTAGAACTTCTTTCTGGACATTAATTTTATTAGAACTTCTTTCTGGACATTAATTTTATTAGAACTTCTTTTTGGGCATTAATTTTATTAGAACTTCTTTCTGGACATTAATTTTATTAGAACTTTGTTCTGGACATTATTAAAATTGAATTCTTTCATTCTAATTTTTTTAATTTTCATTTTATTTTTAGAACTTATTTCTTGATGTTCTCCAGCTTTCTCATTCATTTTAGAATCTTCTGCTCTGATCATCGTTTTGGACACGTCTAACATTTCATCATTTTTGTTTACAGCTTCGTACAGATGATCTTAAAGTTGTGAAGTTGCTTAGATGAGCTGTTAGAATCATTTTGTACTTTTATCAGCAACCGGATCAGTTGTGTGTTATATAGGTACATAGAAATGCAGTGATTCCAACCCTTTGACCATCAGTGTATATAAACCTACTGTATCCAAATAATGCATGAGTCTTGTCTGATCATCTCCTTTAATCCTCTACTGCAGGTGTTATGAGAGCAATGAAAAAAATATTTCATTCACCTTTCTTGCATAAAATGAACCTGATGATTAAATATAAATAAATAAAGTGTGGAGGGGTCATTTTGGAGTTTGTTGCCTTGAGGCAACATTATGTGACAATGAGAAGAAATGATATAGAGCTGTGTTCCCTGAAGTGGTGAGACCTGGCTCACCCCTATGCCCACTAACAGACAGCATTCCCAGGAACATGCTTTTTGTTGGTTTACTCAAACTGTTCTTTATTGTTAACCCTGTCGTCGCCTTCAGATACGCATAACGTTATTGTAAGGTGAGGTAAATGGGTTTGTTGCCCTGAGGCAACATTGTGCAATAGAGGGTTAACGTGACTTTATCTGTGTTCCAGGGTTCAGGAGCCGGAGGAGCCGATGGAGCCGAGCTCTGACTGTCTGGATTATAATCCGGAGGAGCATGAACACGGCCTCCTGCCTGCACCTGCACACGTGGGTGAGTTTCTGCCACTGAACAGAGACGCTGGAGAGGCGAGCGGCTTTTAGAGAAAAGCTGAATCTGAATTTGATTCTCTCTCTGAACGTTGATGCACTAATGTGATAAAATATTAACAGCCCAGTTTTTAAATAAATGTTTTTTCCCAGTTTGACCCTTCGTCCCGTCAGCAGTGGTGCAGGCTGAAGCCCAGCTGCAGTTCTGTGTTTCGACCTTATCGCCCACAATTATTCTGTTTCTGGCATCCATATGTCAAAATTCTGACACATATTTGGGCTCCTCTGGTCAAATTATATATTTGATGTGTATCAAATAAAATAAAAAATATAGATAATACACCCATAGGGCATAACTGTATGACCAGTAGTCAGGAACCCCATGGACCCTCACAGAGCAGGTACTGTTTGGGTGGTGGGTCATCCGCAGCACTGCAGTGATACTGACGTGGTGGTGGTGTGTTAGTGTGTGTTCATAACTTAAAACTACTTCAGATAGTAAGTTATTGTTTCTGGCACTGTGACACAATGTTATCAATAAAAACTGTGGACAGAGTTCAGGTTTCAGGATGACCAGTACTGTGTTTAGCTACGTTAATGTGCTTTAGTCCATCTTTATTGTGTAACAGTCACCACAGAGTCAAGTGTATTAGAGATTCTGCCCAGCTCCGCACGCTTTGAGACAAGTGTGAAGATTTAGGCATGCTGTTAGCACCATGATAATTGGTGGGGTATATTCGTCTATCACTTGTTACCTACATTAGCCTCGTAGCTATAGTGAAAAACTAAAGCAGCAGATAACAAGACTGTCTTAGCTGGTCGACCACATTTGCAGGTAAACTTTGAAAACTTTTTCTTTGGGCTAAACTATGGGGGCAGTCATGGGCTGGAGGGGCAGTTGTGGGCTGGAGGTCAGGGAACCAGCCCTGTGACTGGAAGGTTGCCGGTTCGATCCCCAGCACCGACAGTCCATGACTGAGGTGTCCCTGAGCAAGACACCTAACCCCCAATTGCTCCCTATGTGCCGTGGATAGGGCTGCCCACTGCTCCGAGCAAGTGTGCTCACTGCCCCCTAGTGTGTGTGTGTTCACTAGTGTGCAAATGGGTGTTCACTGCACGGATGGGTTAAATGCAGAGGTCTAATTCCACAGTGTGCAAACACAGAGACAAATGGTTCAGTATTGTATTCTATGTTCTTTAATCCCAAACTCTGATTCTACGTGTGTGTGTGTGTGTGTGTGTGTGTGTGTGTGTGTGTGTGTGTGTGGGACAGGAAAATACCTGAGGTTGAAGCGGATCGACTTTCAGCTGCCCTACGATGTCCACTGGCTCTGTGTGCGCAAGAAGGTGCTTGTCGTCTCTGTATTGAAGCGTGCATGGACTCTTTTTCTCTAGAGCCTGTTTTAGTTTCATAGCTCTTCGTTTCTCTTCCTCTGCAGTTGTTTGAAATGCCTGACAGCCCATCATCAAAAGCAAGTGGTAAGTGTCTGAATGTGTGTGTGAAAGGTGTAAAATGAGGCTGGTTTGTCTGGGGTTGTGATCTGAATGCTACACTGTGGCTGTTCCTTTACTCCTTCACTCGTTCAAGTACAGTACTGTGGAAAAGTCAGAGACCACCCCTTTGTTTATTCAGTGTTCAGTCAAAACAGCAAAGTACAAGTAAGTCATTTAGAAAATAAGAGGGAAAGGTGCTGAACCACCCGGCAGGCCTATGAGAGTCTTTTACTGAGTCACTCACTGACTGAGTGACTGGCTGATGTTTCTTGTTGAAACACACATGACAAACATCAGGTGGCAGTATAGGGGTAGCTAGCCCATAGATGTACATACCTAGGTGGGTGCATCAGCCAGCTACTTGTTTGAATTTTCCCGTTCCACCTTAAATGGTGCATCAGCCAGCTACTTGTTTGAATTTTCCCGTTCCACCTTAAATGGTGCATCAGCCAGCTACTTGTTTGAATTTTCCCGTTCCACCTTAAATGGTGCATCAGCCAGCATCTTGTGTGAATTTTCCTGTTCCACCTTAAATGGTGTATCAGCCAGCTACTTGTTTGAATTTTCCCGTTCCACCTTAAATGGTGCATCAGCCAGCATCTTGTGTGAATTTTCCCGTTCCACCTTAAATGGTGCAGCTTCAGGCACCAGAAAGTGACCGCTGCGCCATTTAAGGTGGAGCGGGAAAACTGGAAGCCCAGCTGGCGGATAGGAAGCCGACTTCGTCCTTCTTACTGTGTTTGGGGGTTTATTTTATGTTTATCTGTATTAAGATCAGAAGTGATTCACTCCCTGATGGATTTGCTGATGTTTGTGTTTGTGTTTGGCTCTAAATTCGGTTTTTAACGTCCGGTACTGACCGAGCACTTTCCTGCTGGTCTGGACGCTAATTATCACGGTCAGTTATTAAGGTAAGGAAAGCCGCCGAGAGCAGCAGTGCAGTCTGGATTAATCTGAGTCTGAGGATTATAACAGAGCAGATTAGGTGAAAATCGGTTGAGTAATAATGAAGGCCGATTTAATCCTGAGGCTCATCGCCTCTCAATACAAGCGGATCTGGACCGCTCCAACGTGGCGGACGCGCAGGCGTATCGCGGGATCTAGGGATGGATATATGGGTGGCACCCCACTGACTGTGTGCCTCTGCTCGTGCACCCTCGGACCACCCAGATTACTGTCCAGCGCACAAGGTCTAACAAGTTTTTAATCTCCACAAATTTTAAAAGCACATAGACTTTGAAAGAGAAATATTACCAACAGTTGAGAGAAGAAATGAAAGACTGGGGCTTATATTATTACGACTTATTACGATTTGGTTGAAAAAGCTGGATTAGAATTGTTTACCAAACTAATTCATGAAGGAAAATGAAAGAAAGAAATGAAGGGAAAATGAGTAAATTGGACTGTAAATGGACAATGAGCGATGAAAAGTGGCGTTTTGTCTAAAACTCTGCCCAACTGCCAGTGGGCCGCCATCGGGCCAGGAGTGGCCCAATATCCTTTTGCTCTGTGGGGGGCTAGAAGTGAAATAAATCAAAGGGTGGTCCGTGACTTTGAACAGTATGTACCTGATTAAATAAATGACCATTAATGTTGGTTTGATACCAGATACCTACAGCCAGTCGTAGTGAATCATGTCAGAGATTCTGAAAGCAGCAGCGTTTCTGCCCGGCTGCCGTTTCAGCCATGTCCATCTGGACTGTCCAGTTAGATGCACCATTTAAGTCAAATCTGTTTCTGACTGCAGGCAGTTCCTGTAGAGTCCCTGGCGAGAGGACCCCTCAGCGCTGTGATGACGACTTTCCCGACAGCAGGTAAGGTCATGCGTTTATGGCTTTGCTGTGTAATGAGTACATATTTAACACCTCCTTATTTGGGTTTCATGTGGAGTTTACAGATCCTCTCTATCGACAAGTCTTCTGAACCTTCTGTGGAAAAAACATTCATATTTTTTCATATTCCTGAACGTTGCTGCTGTGAACTGGAAGAGATGAGAGGAAATGAGCCGGGTTGTGTTAGTGTTTGGGTTGGAACAGAGCCTGTGTTGCGTTCCCTCAGAGGAACAGGACACACTGTGCGAGACATCGCTGATACGTCCCTGTGCGTCTATCTGATGGCCATGACTGTGCTTAAAGGGCCGGTATCACTGAAAAGCAAACCGTTCTTGCTTTTTCAAAATGAGTCTGTTGAGTGTATTTTGGGGGCAGTCGTGGGCTGGAGGTTAGGGAACCAGCCCTGTGACCGGTAGGTCACCCGTTCGATCCCCAAGGCCAACGGTGACTGAGGTGTCCTTGAGCAAGACACCTAACCCCCAATTGCTCCCCAGGCGCCATGGATAGGGCTACCCACTGCTGTGGGCAAGTGTGCTCACTGCCCCCTAGTGTGTGTGTGTGTATTCACTAGTGTGCGATTTTTCCAACTAATATGGTGCCGCAATTTAAATCTCACTATTTTATAAATTGAGATTCAGGCCTGATTTATTTTGGCCAGAAAGACCAGAATATCCACCTTTTTTGGCTTGAGGCATGACCCTTGAATGTAGTGTGCCAAACTGCCAGTAAGTTGTGGTTGTGATGTCACAACAAAGGTTTGGTTGCCTCTGATTGGTCTAACTCACCTACAGGCATTTCACAAAATCTAATTAGGTTCAATTTCCCCTCTTAAACTTCTTCAAGGGTTCTTCAAGGGTTCGTTGGTAAAGACAGTGATTCTGTGTAGAACCATAAACACTCATTGAGAGGGCTAGTGGCACAGGGGATAGTGGGAGCTTGAAAAGGTTAAAATTTCAAAGATTTCACATAATTCAATGGTTGAGATGTAAACGAAGTCATTCGGAGTGGTTGATTGTAGAGACTTTACAGTGGTTTTGATGGGAATCAGGAGTCACCATGACTACCACACAGACATCGCCATTTATTTTACTGTCCAGAACCACCAGAGAACCTACATGAGTCTTCTGAGTTCATATGGACTGTAGATGATGGAAAAATAGTGGAAAATCTGAAATAATAAGTTTTCATAGGGGACTATTTTACTATTTATGTATCCCTCCACCATGAATGTTCTTTAAAATGACGTTTTAGTCCAAAATCTTCTCCAAATTGTCATAAAACAGTCTCAGGCATCAGGCAGCATGATGATAACTTTCTGTGAGAGGAGGACATTTGGTTCCTATGACGTCCTGTGACTACAACACAGCATTTCACATAGCACCTGTTTACATCCGTATGATTCATATATGCAAATTTTAAAACTCCCCTTTCATCATTCCCAGGTCCATAGACAGCGATGACCAGACAGATGTTCTAGAGCTGCTGCAGGAGGAGATCCAGCCGAGCCATCAGCTTCTCCAGCATCAGGTCGTCCTGTCCACACTGACTCAAGCATGTACAAGTGAAAGGCTGAAGATCTGACATCAGTGTCACTCAGTCGGACTCTCTCTTTCTCCTTTCGTTTACAGGAGGGAAGCCATGACGATGAGAATTTCCCCTCGCCGCTGTCCAGCGAGGAGAGGTACCGGAAAAATCTGTTTATCCACAGTGAGATTTATTGTCCTGAGAGAGCTGAAGTGTTTCCACAGCGCGATCATAGACGTAACAAAGCACTTCCTACAACACACGTCGTATAGAGGGAGTAAGGGCCTTAAGATAACATGGAAGTGCAGGCCTGTCAGCTGGTGAGCCATGGACAGCATGTTAGTCTACAGCTTGAAATGACAGATTTCTAGGGCTGTACGATACATCATTTGTTAATTGTTATCCCATTTTTTTTTTCATTTACTCTTGAAGTATCGAAATCTCAGTATGATGCAATATGCAAATTAGCCTTTAAGAATTTCATATGCTGTGCTTGTTCTGACCAGTCACAGTCCTAGCTGATGTTTGAGACATTTATATGAGCCATGAATAGCTTTTTAAAAGCTCTCTTTTGGTATTTAACCTTTTTTCACAACAGCCGAAAAATCCACTTTCCTCCTGTTTTTAGCTCCCTTCTTCAATAATGCTGATGAAATGTGGTTTTTTTTTTTTTGGAAATAATCCTAACTGCACACTAGCAGCTCAACACAGTCACAATATTGCACACAAAGACAGACAACAGTGCCGTAGTTTATCTGCTAACAGTGTTATGGGGAAAATATTTTATTTGATTATAATAATTAAAAATATCAGAGTTCTTTGCCCGAAGAGGCATATATATGTAGTTCTGTGGGTATTGATATGGAATTGTCCCCCTTTGTGGCTATAACAGCCCCTTCTGTGAGTCTCCACTTTGTAACTTTGTGTGGTCTTCTAATTCATGGCTGAGCTCTTGTTTATTTCCTCACAAAAACAGTACTTACAGTTGTCTGAGGCAGCTCTAGCAGTCATCGGCCCTCTACTGCCAGTGTTTGGCTATCAAGACTGCAACCGATGTGCTTCATTTTGTACACCCGTTAACAATGGTTGACACGTGAGCTACATGATTTGGAAGGGTGTCCACATACTTTTGGCCATGTGGTATGTTCAGTACTTCTGTGACACTAAAAAAATATATGGATCATAAAAAGACCAATTATAGTGCCTGTAAACAACAACACTGGTTTATGACCCTTATTAGTTCCACAACAGGGAAATTTCACCTCCGCATTCAAACCCATTCATGAAGTGAAACACCACATACACACTAGTGAGCGCACACACACACACACACTAGGGGGCAGTGAGCACACTTGCCCGGAGCGGTGGGCAGCCCAATCCACAGCGCCCGGGAAGCAGTTGGGGGTTAGGTGTCTTGCTCAAGGACACCTCAGTCACGTGCTGTCGGCTCATACCGTTTTTATACCGTACTGTATTTTTACTGTACCATTTTTTTTTTTACCGTACTGTTTTTTTTTTACTATTCTGTTTTTTTACCGTACCTTTTTTTACCGTACTGTTTTTTTACTGTACATTTTTTTACTGTACTGTTTTTTTACCGTACCTTTTTTTACTGTACTGTTTTTTTACTGTACTGTTTTTTACTGTACCGTTTTTTTACCGTACTGTTTTTTACTGTACCGTTTTTTTACCGTACTGTATTTTTACTATACTGTTTTTTTTACCTTACCTTTTTTTACCGTACTGTTTTTTTACTGTACATTTTTTTACTGTACTGTTTTTTACTGTACCGTTTTTTTACCGTACTGTTTTTTTACTGTACCGTTTTTCAGCCTTTTTAAATGCAGCTCTGCAAAACTAAATTTCATGGTACTAATCTTGTACCTTGTGATGTTATATTTTAGCTGGTCTGTGCATCTTATTCGTTTATTTTGACCAGCTTTTTGACTTTTTCTCCTCCTGCTCTTCATCATCTATCTGTTCTCCTTGCAGGACTTTTGTGATTAAACATGGCGTCTTCCTGGTGCGAAACTACGAGAAGATGAGGGCGAGGCAGGCTCTGCTGCTGCTGAGAGAGGAAGTGAGAGAGCAAGAGAAGGAGGAGAAAGGCAGTGGCCAGAGCGAGGATGGAGGGGATGGAGAAGAGACCTCCGTCCAGCCAGGTCCAGGAGTGTGTGTAGTTGTTGAGGACATATTTGTGGGTGTGTGGGTGTGCGCTTGCTGCTTTTGTGGACAGAGTGGGAAGCAGTTTTGAGGAAGTTTTAAGGAAATCTGTAGTTATCTACAGATCAGCCCATATTATAACCCTGTCTCTTCCGGCCTAAGAGAGCTGTCCAGCGAGAACAGACCTACATTATTCACAGATTTCACTACAGTTGTTCCCATGGTTACACTTCACTCATTCCTATAGTTACGCTACACCCATTCCCGTAATTCCACTGCACTCATTTCCATGGTTACACTTTGCACATTCCTATGGCTTTGCTACACACATTCCCATGATTCCACTGCACTCATTTCCATGGTTACGCTACACCCATTCCCATGGTTACACTTTGTTGATTTCCATGGTTACGCTACACCCAGTCACCACTTACTACGATGGACATATTTTACCTTTAGTCTGTGTGTAGTTGCTGATATCGAGGGCGTGGTGTTTGATGCAGCTCAGCACACTGTCTTGCTTTTCCACCACAGCCTCCCTCCCTGTCTCTCTCTCTCCCTCCCTGCCCCCCCCCTCTCTCCCTCTCCGTGTCCTTCATCTTTCCTTTGTGTGTGGGTTACAGTGTTGGATCGGGTCCCTGAGCGAGTAGCCAATGGCCCAGAAAGCTCAAAGCAGTCACTTTTCTGCTCTCACCCCAGTTTGCTTTAAGTGTAGTTTAAAGGACATCGAGTTTTTCTCCTGTTTTGATAACAGATTATTATAAACTTGTCTTTAAAGGGCAGATTTACACTGAAAAGCTATTTAAATAAGAGCTTTATGTACTAAACATTGTTGAAATCTTAAAATGAACACCTCAGTCCCAAACAGTCCATATGTGGAAAGTAAAAGCTGTAAACAGGCCATTTTGAAATCTCCATTCTTGTGATGTCACGACCATGAATGCATATCTGTATGACTACCCATTCAGCCTAACTTACACCTGCCATTCAGCCTACAGCAGTTTAGTCCCGCCCCATTCAGCCTACAGCAGTTTAGTCCCGCCCCATTCAGCCTACAGCAGTTTAGTCCCGCCCCATTCAGCCTACAGCAGTTTAGTCCTGCCCATTCAGCCTACAGCAGTTTAGTCCTGCCCATTCAGCCTACAGCAGTTTAGCCCCACCCATTCAGCCTGCAGCAGTTTAGTCCCGCCCATTCAGCCTACAGCAGTTTAGTCCCGCCCCATTCAGCCTACCGCAGTTTAGTCCCGCCCCATTCAGCCTACCGCAGTTTAGTCCCGCCCATTCAGCCTACAGCAGTTTAGCCCCACCCATTCAGCCTACAGCAGTTTAGTCCCGCCCCATTCAGCCTACCGCAGTTTAGTCCCGCCCATTCAGCCTACAGCAGTTTAGTCCCGCCCATTCAGCCTACAGCAGTTTAGTCCTGCCCATTCAGCCTACAGCAGTTTAGCCCCACCCATTCAGCCTGCAGCAGTTTAGCCCCGCCCATTCAGCCTACAGCAGTTTAGTCCCGCCCATTCAGCCTACAGCAGTTTGGCCCCGCCCATTCCTCTTGAGGTGATGTAGAGTGCTGTTCCTGCAGGCAGTCTGTAGTTATCGGTGTAGAAGTTGTGGGAAAACTATTGAATGTTGTCCTGTTTGGTACATAAAACCGTGGAAACTAGAGTAAACTGGGGAAAGTAAACTGCAATACTGGAATATGGGCCTGTAAAGCTGTGAAAAAGTGTGTGCGCTGTGTGTGTTCTGCAGACAGGTGCCTGAGTGAGCAGAGGAGTGAAGAATGCCCTGAAAAAGAGGAGCAGCACGGACCCCAGAGCAGAGACCTCTCCGACACACTGCAGAAGATCTGGGACAGCATCGTTAGCTGCAAAGGCACGTCTCAGTTCAGGGCTTCTCGCACGGCAAATGACAGATCGCTCCTCACTCCGCCTCCCTCTCCGCCTCCCACCGCTCAGCACAGCTGTTCACACGGCAGAGAGAAAGTTAAAGGGAAATTCCACCAGATTTTCAAAACGGCTGCAGTTAAGATAGCAGTTCAGGTGTAAACAGTCGTTCAGAGCAGTTCAGGTGTAAACAGTCGTTCAGAGCAGTTCAGGTGTAAACAGAGTCGTTCAGAGCGGGTCAGGTGTAAACAGAGTCGTTCAGAGCGGTTCAGGTGTAAACAGAGTCGTTCAGAGCGGAGACAGAGCTGTTCACAGTGGTGGTCTAGAAAACTAATTACCAAAGAAAACTTCAGTTTTATCATCATCAACAGTCCATATAAATCTCAGAAGACACGGTGGTTTTGGAGGGTAAAAAACTGGTTAATAAATGAACAAATGCATAAAATAAAATAAATATGTTGCTAATATTTGAAGAGTTTTATAGGAAGTTATAAAGTTTATAAAGAGGTTGAATTAGAAAATTACAGCCGTGTGTAAAAGTCTGAACACATCCAGTCAAATGACATGGTTTGTTGAGTTCAATGCTGTAAAAAATAAAATGTAATATAAAACTAATTTTTTTTGCAGTCTTATTTTTATTTTCTGAGTTTAACATATTGGAAATACTGGAAGCGTGCCATAACTTTTGCACAGGCCACAATAAACACT